>NW_027206483.1:257500-340000 GCF_024711535.1 Dipodomys merriami
TCATAGGGGAGCTCTATGTGGAGTCTTTTGAGGAACCTCCATACTGCTTTCCACAGTGGTTGAACAAGTTTACACTCCCACCAAAAATGTAGTAAGGTTCCCTTCTGTCTACATTCCCTCCAGCATCTGTTGTTATTAGAGTTCTTGATTATAGCCATTCTAACTGTTGTGAGGTGGTACCTCAATGTTTTTATTTGCAAATCTTTTATGGCTAGAGAGGTTGAGTATTTCTTCATGTGTTTATTGGCCATCCTTTTTTCCTCTTCAGAGAAGTTTCTCTTTAAGTCTTTAGCCCACTTATTAACTGGGCATTTGTTTCTTTGAGGATTTGTTGTTGGCGGATTTAATTTTTTGAGTTCCAGGTATATTTTAGGTATATTTTAGATATATTTTAGATATTTTAGATATGAGTTGCAGGTATATTTTAGATTTGTCCATTGTATGGCTAGTGCAGATCTTTTCCCAATCTGTCGGCTTTCTAGTAATTTTGCTAGCTATGTCCTGTGCCATGAAGAAGCCCTGCTATTCCAAGCAATCCAATTTGTCCCATTAGTCTTTGATTTTTTTTTTATTTCTGGGACTCTATTAAGAAAATTTTGGCCTGTGCCAAGGAGAAGTTGAGTTTCTCCTATTCCGTACTGTAATATTTTCAGAGTAAGACTTGAAACTTTTAGAGTTTCAGATATTACAGGAAGATCTTTGATTCACGTTGAACTGATGTGAGTAGATTGAGCTGTTGCATATATTTGTGTGTGTGTGTGTGTGTGTGTGTGTGTGTGTGTGTGTGTGTGTGTAAGGCGAGTTATGTTTATCATTGAAATCAAGGATAAGGAACTTGGTTATTTTTTCTGAGATATACATTATGGTGTTTCTTTGTTGGAGGTAGGCTTGCCTTTGCCTGATGTGTACATTTCAGCTCAATTTTTCAATTAAAGTTTCTTAATTATTATTGAACATATAGTGCTCTGATATTTCTTTGTCTTTAGTCTGCCACCTAGGATCTTCTTTTCCTCTTAAAAGTTAACATTCAATATAAATTTTACCTCCTGACTGATTTTCCCCTTTAATTTGCATTTTGAAATAACTACGATAATATCTTTGATCTCTGTATTCATGAAGAAAAACCATTTTGAATTCTCTGTTTAATGTAATAACACCTGGACAGATTTTTTAGCACCAAGACCTTAAATTTTCTTTTGTAGTTTTAGTTTAAAATAGCCCTCCTCCATGTTTTTAGCATGGGTAGACAAAGAATTCCCACAATGTCTTACAACTTTTATCTTTCACTTTCTCTATGCTTGTTTGTCCCTGCTAAATTTTTCTGGATGCCTGTATTAGCTACCCCAACCCTTGCAAACCTGTTGCTGCTACCCAATTTCCTGCCACTACAACTCAGCAATTACATTCACAATTACCCTTTCCCTGGTACTCCCTTTCTATGCTATTCATTTTGCTACCCATAATTCTTAACACTATGTTTCCAGCCACCTGATTCCTGACAACCCTGTCTCTACTACCACATTCCTAAACAAAGCAAGGCAAGAGTAGTCACAGACAGTCGACTTGGGTACTCCTCTTGCAGGCACAATGGGATGTTATTCCTCATGTATTTTCATAAGGAACTAACTAGTGGTGGAAAGAAAAGAGGTTATTCAAAGGAGACTAAAATCTAAGTATATCAACTTATAACTTATTGCTAGGAAAAGGTCCTAAGGTGAAAGCTAATGAGAAAAGAAAATTTGACAAAAATATTGGGGATGATATAAAAGTTTAGCTTAGTCTCTTGTGCCAGTGATCTGAACTAATTTATGATATAGATATGTAACTAGTTTGCATTTTAAAAAGTTTATGAAGATGCACATTTATGTGGTACTTATATTATTTATGAAACAGTTGCATACGATCATGTTAATGATATTCAGTAGTTTATGCTTTATTATATGCTCATTACTCTGCCTTTGGCAATATGAATTGAGCTCTCTAAAAATAAATGTAATTTCATTGTCAAATTCTACAAGGAGATTACTAAGGCTAATACCAAAACGAAAGCTGGTACAAGAAAACTGAACAAAACTACAAGTTCGAAAGGAAGGGGTCAGTGGTAAGGGCAATGATAAAAGAGAAATTCTTCACCATAGAATCTTGGAAGAATAGAATGTGTCTTGTTGAATTACTAGCTTTTTAAACATTCTTAGAAAGCAGAACATGATTTTTGATTCTTGATTTTTGGAACCTCTTTAATGAGTGGTTAAACAAAAAAATTATCGAAATGACTGAAAATCCACTGACATGAATTATTAGATTAATATTATACTCAAAGTTGCCTTGAGATACAGGCAGGCTGGATTCCTTTCCTATTAAGTTAATGGAATAAGTTTCCTTTTGGATGGTTTTACAGTCCATGACACTTGTTCCAAAACAAGGAAAGATACTGTAGAGAAAAAAAGAGGAAGGAGAGGCAAGGCTGCTGGACTTTACTTGGTTGTTACTACAAAAATTAGAATTTCATCTTAAGATAATTTCAAAATGGATGTGCTAAAGGATAACTCCGAAATGTAATATTTAATGCTGTTTGATTACTTGAAGACAAAGGTTTACAGAAAACTGTCATGTACCAATAAACATCTAGAAGAAATATAATTTTAAAATTCACATGTTCAAAGAAAACCCTGGCATGAAAGTCTGTGAGTCACTTATCTCCAAATAGGAAGTGGCCCTGTGGCTCAATTTAGAGAGGGCTCCCCTTGAGCTCAAGCCCCATGACTGACAAGAAGAAATTTTAAAGAATTAAACCATTAGGGCTGGAAGGAGACTCGGTGGTAGAATGTTTGTCTTGCATGCATGAGGTCCTGGGTTCAATTCCTCAGCACCACATAAGCAGAAAAAAATGGAAGTGGCACTGTGTCTGAAGTGGTAGTGCACTAGCCTTGAGATGAGCAGCTCAGGGACAGCACCCAGACACAGAAATCAGGCCCAACTACCAACAACAACAACAACAATAAAAATTAAAACATCAAACAGCCTGAAGATGTTGTCCAGAATAATGAATGCAGCATTATCCGTTTACATGACTTAGTGAATTAAAACCTAGTTTACCAGGGGAGATGGTGGGCATTTTGTGTGTGTGCCAAAGCCTTCAAAATTATTTTGTAAGTACCCAGGGAGGGAGAAAGGAGGAAATGGGGGGGAGGAGTGAGGTTTTTGATGGACTTGCCTTTTGATTCACTGATTGTTTTCTGGAGTCAAATTCAGAGAAATTCTGCTTGCAATCCTAGTTGCATGGGGAATGAAGAAGCCATGTCCTGGAAGTGGTTTTGTCCTGTCCTTGGCCTGGTTCTAACCACCACTGGATAAGTCAAGTCCCACTTCAGGACCAAGATGGCTTGAAGAATACTGATCCATTGGGCAGGTGGACCTAACCACAGCCAGAATAGGCAGAAAATGCAATTCCGAGGGCAGCACTGGAAATCTACACCAGTCAGAGATTTTTTAATATATATTTTAACGTAAAAATACTGTACAGAGGACTCAGAGTTACAGGACCAAGTAATGAGTACATATCTTATAGAGCATTGTTATCTCCTCCTTTGTTTTTCCCCTGCCATGTTTTCCTTCCCCACATCTCCAAATCCTCCCTCGTCGACCCCTGCCTGACATTGTAAATTCATTTTCAACACAGTGTCCTGTACATCTCATTGTCACAATGGGTCAATGGGTCAACCTGCAACCAGCTATTTCCCTTCCACTCTCCAAATTACATTTATATATATATATATATATATATATAACTATATATGTATCTATATCTATATCTATCTATCAATCAATCAATCAATCAATCTATCTATCTATCTATCTATCTATCTATCTATCTATCTATCTATCTATCTATCTATCTATCTATGATCCAGAACACTTGAATCAAATACAGTGAAAACAGGGGTATACAGTGGGGGGATGAACCTACAATAGAATCACATAGTGCATTATAAGCATATTAAAAACCAAAGAAAGAAAGGAAAAATCACTTGTGTTTCTGACTTGGGGTACATTTCGCTTGTATGTTCATATATTCTTAGCCTTTGATCTTCTCTGCTTGTCCTAGACATGTTCTAATCCTTGCAAACAAAGGTAAAACAAGGTAAACCATGGGTCCTATGTTTCTTTGGGTCTGGCTTACTTCACTTAATATAATTTTTTGCCAAGACTTTCCATTTCCTAACATATGGAACAATGTCATTCTTTCTGATGGAAGCATAGAATTCCAGTGTGTGTGTGTGTGTGTGTGTGTGTGTGTGTGTGTGTGTGTGTGTGTGTGTGTGTGTGTGTGTGTGTGTGTGTACAACACTTTTTGTTGATCCATTCATCTGCTGAGGTGCATTGGGGTTGGTTCCATATCATAGCTATGGTGAATAATACTGCAATAAACATGGTTGTGTTGGTAGCTTTGTGATCATTTGGGTAAGTGCCCAAAAGTGGAGTTGCTGGGTCATTGGGAAGCTCTAGAAGGAGTCTTGAAGAAATTCCTTACTGCTTTCCAAAGTGGTTAAACAAGTTTACACTCCTACCAATAATGAAGTAGGGTTCCCTTTTAGCCACATCCCCACCAGCATCTGTCATTATTACATTTCTTGATTATAGCCATTCTAACTGGAGTGAAGTAAAATTTCAATGTTTTGATTTGCATTTCTTTTATGACTAGAAAAGTTGAGTATTTCTTCAATTGTCTAATGGACATTTTTTATTTCATCTTCAAAGAAGTCTCTCCTTAAGTCTTCAGCCCACTTAATTATTGGGCAGTTGTTCCTTTGAGGATTTGTTGTTGGAGGATTTATGATTTTGAGTTCTAATTATATTTTAGATATAAGACTTTGTCTGTTCTATGACTCATGAAGAACTTCTCCCAGTAAGTGGACTTTCTATTGATCTTGCTATCTATGAGCTTTACCTTGCAGAAACTCTGCTGTTTCATGCAATCCCATTTCTCCAATGTTTCTTTGATTTGTTTTGTTTCTGGTTCTCTATTAAGAACATTTTGGCCTGTGCTAAAGAGCCCTAGAGTTCCTCTTATCTTTCATATAATGTTTTCACGGTGTCTGCTTTTATTTTGAGGGCTTTGATCCATTTGGACTTGATTCTTATGCAGACATATATATATATGTATATATATATATATATATATTTATATATATATGGATCTAGCTTTAGTTTTCCACAGGTGTTTAACCAATTTTGCCAACACCATTTACTGAAAAGGCTGTCTTTCTTCCATTCTATTTTTTAGCTCCTTTGTCAAAGATTAGGTGGCTATAGGTCACTTGGTTCTTTTCTGAGTCTTCTGTCCTATTCCATTGGTCCTCAGGACTGTTCTTGTGCCAGTAGCTAGATGTTCTTATTACTATGGCTTTTCGCTTCAGTTTGAAATTTGGATATTGCTCCAGTGCTGTTCTTTTGGCTAAGGATTGACGAACCTACAGCCAGCATTATACTTAATGGTGAAAAGTTAATGTCATTTCTCATAAATTCAGGAAAGAGATAAGGATGTCTTCTCTCTCCACTCCTCTTGAATTTAGTATAAGAATGCTAGCAGGGATAATAAGACAAGATCTAAACTTAAAGGAAATCCAAACAGGTAAAGATGAAGTAAAACATACAAGATGACCAATGGAATAGAATTGAAAACCCAGAAATGAACCTACAGTCCCATAGGCATCTAACTTTCAATAAGGCAGCTAAAAAAATAGAATGGAAGAAAGACAGCCTCTTCAGCAAATTGTGCTCGCAAAATTGGTTAACTAATTGTAGAAAACTAAAGCTAGATCCTTATTTATCACCCTGCAGTAGTATCAACTCTAAATGGATCAAAGACCTCAGAGTCAAAGCAGACACTCTGAAAATATTACAGGATGGAATAGCAGAATCTCTAGGTCTCCTTGTCACAGTCTGAAATTTTCTTAATAGAGATCCAGATACACAAAAAATCAAAGACAAATGGGACAAATGGGATTGCATGCAATTGCAAAGCTTCTGCATGCAAAGGACATAGCTAGCAAGATCACTAGAAAGCCCACGGATTGGGAGAACATCTTCACTTGCCATATAATAGACAAGGGTCTCATATCTAAAATATACCTGGAATTCAAAAAATTAAATCCCCCAACAACAAATCTTCAAAGAAACAACTGCCCAATAAATAAGTGGCCTAAATACTTAATGAGAAATTTCACTGAAGAGGAATGAAGGATGGCCAATAAACGCATGTAGAAATGCTCTTTAGTAATGAAAGAAATGCAAATCAAAACAACATTGAAATACCATCTCATCCAGTTAGAATGGCTATAATCAAGAACTCTAATAACAACAGATGATGGAGGGGATATAGAGAGAAGGGAACCTTACTGCACTATTGGTGGCAGTGTAAACTTGTTCAACCACTTTGGAAAGCAATATGGAGGTTCCTCAAAAGACTCCACATAGACTTCCCCTATGACCCATCAATCCTACTTTCTGGCATTTACCCAAATGTTCACAAACAAGACAACACTAAAGCTTCCAGCACGACTATGTTTATTGCATCATTATTTACCATAGATAAGATATGGAACCAACCCAGATGCCCTTCAGTAGATGAATGGATCAAGAAAATGTAGTATATATACACAACAGAATTATATGCCTCCATCAGAAAGAATGACATTGCCCCATTTGTTAGGAAATAGAAAGACTTGGAAAAAATTATATTAAGCGAAGCAAGCCAGACCCAAAGAAACATAGGTACCATGGTCTCCCTTATTTGCTAACTAGAATATGCCTGAGTAAATCAGAATATGTCAAATAAGTTGATGTTAGGGAAATGAAAGGTTAGATATGTATTCAATTTTTTTTATTTCATGGGATTGTTTCTTTATATTGTTGCTTTATATGTCCCTTTATATGTCCCGTTGTTGCTTTATATGTCCCTCCCCCATGGTATAACCCCTGCTTTAACTGTATTTGATGTCCGTATAATTTCTGGATGGGAATGGCAAAAACAAATCGTTTGACTACGGATACAGGTGGACCCATTGCGACAATAAGATGTACAAGTCATTATGTCCAAATCGAACTTTACAACTTTGGTGGGGGAGGAGGATTGGGTGGGGGCAAGGGAGGTAGATGGGAAGGGATGGATAGGGGAACAAAGTAGAAGGCTAAAATGCTTGAAGGGAAATGTACTCATTATCTTGCCCAGGTAATTTTAACCCTTATGTACACTATTTTCACCAGAAAAAATAATAAATTAAAAAAAAAGAAAACAAGAAAAAAACCCCATGAACATTACATGATCTTGTATTTAATGGACTCCATGGACTCCACTCCCAAGTTACTTGAGATGATCAGAAACTCTGGTGAACTAGCAGAAAATATTTTTTTCTCAATAAAACCATCCAAGAAAGGAATAAAAATAAACAAGAAAGGAATACACAGTTGGAAATTTGGGCTAATTTTGTCATTATGTTTTGAGAAGTCAAGTTTCCTATAGAAATGCAACTCATATATAATCCTCAGTTGTGTTTTAAATGTTGTCTTAATTAAAGATCATTTCTAGATGCAAAAGAGCTCATGATTCTGAACCAAAAATTTGAAAAAGTAAGCATCATTCTGTTAAATTCCAAAGAAATGATGAAGGATTACAAAAGTTTAAGCCTGGAGAAATAGGAAAGTTCATTTAATGTAGGACTTTGTAGATCTGGCTAAATTAGAATTTAGATTTAAAATAGATATTTTTTGTAATTTAATATTCTATATGATACTACAAAATTATTTTCAGGTAAAAGATTTAATTCACAAACTCACAAATGATTCTGGCATTCTAATTGACTAGAGTAGTCTTTCAAGTGAGGTATAATAAGAAATTAGTTGATAGATAATTCCAACAGTTCATGTGTAAAATGATAATGTGAATAATCTAGACAAATAGCCAACAAATTGATTGTATTAATTTATAAATATAGAAACAGAGCAATCTTTTGAGACTTTGGTGTAACATGGTATGAAGAGTAATTGGGTGACATCTTTTTTTTCTACCTATACATATCACAGGAAGAAATTTCCTTAATTATGTACCTCTGTATACAATGAGAAAAATGCTACGTTTGAGGTTTGTTTTTATTTTGTTTTTGTTGATTGGTTTGTCCTAGGGCTTAACCTCTGGTCTCGGGCACTGTCCTTGAGCCTGTTTATGCTCAAGGCTATTGCTCTACAACTTGAACCTCAGTGCCACTTGGGTCTGGCTTTTCCTTATGAGTTTATTGGAGATAAGAATTCAAGGAAATTTCTTGCCTGGGTGGGCTTTTAACCATAATCTTGAAATCTTAATATTAAGATATACAGAGCTCTTGAATATCTATGGTAGATTATATATATAATAAAATAAATAAAAATAAAAATAAATAATATTTGCAAGTGTTCTGATCTCAAGAAAACCACTGCGGGGAAAATGATATAGGAAAGTTTAGTGTAGTATTCTTTCCACAATAGGAAGGGCATGACATTAGCAGAAGTGTAGTATTTTTTCACAATAGTGATAAAGTAGTCATGATGTGAATTTAGGGAATTTTAAGGCACACCTTACAAGTTGGAAATTGTTGTGCTAGGATGATTTGTCAGCATAAAAACTTGGGATTGATTCTTATAGAAATAATAGCTTACTCTGATGAACAAATGTTTACTCTTACGGAATTATTTATTGGAAGTGGCACTGTGGCTCAAGCGGTAGAGCTCTCACCTTGAGCTGCAGAGCACAGGGACAGTGCCCATGCCCAGAGTTCAAGCCCCATGACTGACCAAAAAAAAAAAGGAATTAATTATTATAGATACTTCATAGTTTTATCCTCTACAAGAACGTGTCTATTTTTTCTGTTGGCTTTTAAATATGTAATGCCTCAATGAAAATTGCATCTATTGCAGAATTAAATATAATGCAAACAGGTACTATTTTGAATGTCTCTGGTATGGCATGTTCAGAATTTGAAAATGAGTAGTTAGTAGTCTTAGGAATGTTGAGGAGCAGATATATCTGTCCTCTTAACAATCAGTCAGTTTTCAGTTTTCAGTTAGGAGTTTCCATAGAATTGAACTGTTTTCTGTTTTAGTATGAGACAATACTAAAATAATATTTTTTCAAAGTAATGGCAAGTATATTCTGAAAATATTGTATAGTTTGATAACATTCCAGTTGATGTCCCTCTGATAAAGAAAGAGTAAATTCAAGTTAGCAGCCAAAATGTTCATTTTTTAAAAAGGTAATACACATAGAATAATATTTACTTACCAATACAGTGAAATTATATTTTATGCAGCTCATTTTTAACTTAATTTTATTAAGGTCATATATAGAAAAGTTTGCAGTAATTGTAAGGTATTGAATACATAACATGTCAAAATTTTTACCCCCTCCCTCATTTTTCTCACACTTTTCTTTACCCCATACCCCTCACAAGTTATACTGTAAATTTCCAACATGTTGTCCTGTGAGTATGGCTATTGCATTGGTTTACCTTTTGTCCTTTGTCTCGCCATTTTATTGTTCTGCTTCCCTTGCCAAATGAACATAAATGTATATACAATACACAGAATACTGAAATCAAATACAAAAGTGGCCAAACCATAGGGGAAAACACAAAAGAAAAAAGAAATCACATAGTATATTAAAAACAACATCCACAAAGAAAAACCTCTCTTTCCATATCTAGGAGATTATTTTGCTCAGCATCATTTTATATGGTCATTTATACCTAGCTATTGAGCCATTCTACTCATCTGCTAGGACTATTTCCTGTTTATTATTAATTTTTATTATTAATAACTTTTTCCTATTACAAATGAGGGAAACCATGGAATCTGTTTCTTTGTGTCTTACTTATTTTTCTTTGTAGGATTTTTCCAAGTCTTTCCATTTCCTTATGAATAGGAAGCATAGGATTACTCCGTATATATATAAACCACATTTTGTCAATTCGTTCATCTACTGAGTGGCATATTGGTTTAAAACATGATTGCATGTAAATATCACTTAAGGCCATTCAAAAATGACAGATTCCACCTCACCAGATATAATATCATGCTTTCTAAGTAAGATAATATTTTATGGTGGTACAAGTTTTGAGATATAGGATGAGTCTAATGTATATCATTCACTGAATTAAGCAGGAAGATATCCAATATCATGTAGGACTAAAGTGGTAGTGACAAAATATTTCCCTTGAGAAAGATATAGGAGGCTGCCAGAAGTATGAAGTAGTTCAGATAATTTTGAAGAATTTAGAAATGCAAGCTCAATTATGTCTCTTTAAATAATAATTATGTAAGTGGAAGGGCAAAAGAAGGGTAAGAGAAGAAAATAACTGACAGCAGATCATTGTCCCAAGTTAGAGAATAAAAAAACATAATCTATAACTTCCAAGTTAAAGAGAAACCAATATAATACGTCCCACTTAATTTAGGTACATGCAAAATATTTACTTGGCTTTTCCCTAGTTAATGATCCAAAATAAATGAACATTTATAAGAAAAGTTATGAGATTGAAATTGCTTCAACTTGAACACTAATTGTGATCAGCCCTTTTTTTCTCACTTTGTACTTGGAAAACTGTCCCTAAGTTGATGATGTTGTGGCTGATTAGATTCAGAGTTAGGGGCTTCTACTTGTACAATTAGCCCAGAATAGTTTAAAGCAGTTTTCCACCCAAGATATCCAACTAACATTGTCTGAATCTGTACTTTGAACACACACTCACACCTGAGCACATTATTTGAAATTATAATTCAGCTTTCCTTGGCACATTCTACTTTGTGCCTTTGTCTTCTTTGCATATGCCTTTTGAGTTCATAGTTGCTCTATTTCCATTTCTTCTATACAAACTGCTCAGAACATTGTTCAACTACCACTTCTTATTTGTACAGGCCCAGTCTGTGTATGAAGGTTCTTTGTCCATGTTAAGCAATAGGGTAATACTAACTCTCTGAGAAGAAAAGTTCCACAATATAACCCTATGCCCACATTAAAGGATGTAGAATTTAAAGCATTTTGAGACAGTGATATTAGAATTGAAAGGCTCCTTAGGGACATTTTCCTGGAGTTCATCAGTTTACCCAGGAGAAATATAAATATCCACAAAATTTGGAGCTAATTAGTAAGTATCCGAATTAACATTAGATCCTAGATGTTGTGTTAATACAAGTCAAGATTGTATTATTGTTAAATCAGAATCCTTCAATCCTTGACAATGTGTATGAGAAAGTGAAAGAAAGACATTAAATCAAAATATCTTATCTTTTTAGTCATTTAATCCTAGTGGTGAGAGTAATGTCTGAACTTTTCCATTCATTAAAAGCTTGAAGTTTATAAGAACATTTTCCTACATAAAAGAATTTGTGTCAGGTTTGTTCACACAGCATGGAGATATACCTAACAAGAATTAGATTTCAATAGTGTATATGGAAGTTATGATGTGTCAATGGCTACTGAGGCATTTTCTGTTCTAAAGAGGAATCAATTCCAGGAGTCTTCAGTCACATCAGTAAAGCTGTATGTTTAACCTAATACTTGGTTTTACTTGTCCTACATTTATAATGAGTAGGCTGATAAGATATCCAAACATATCTAAATATTTTTCAATAAAATCCCAAACTGATATGGATAGATGGGTCACTAATTGGAACTGTAGGACAAATTAGGCTTGTTTGTGCTGTAGTTCAATCTATAATCTCCTGGCTAAATAAAGTTTTCAAAAATATTCACAGAATATCACTAAGAAAAGTTCATGATATTTATATCTGTGTAACATTTCTAAGGTCAGGATTTAAGCATTTGTTCCCAACATTTAGAATCAATAGGATCTGTTAAATTAATGGATCCAGAATTTTATGTATTCACATTCATATCTCAACATTTTATCAATATGACTTTCACCAAAACACTGTTCTTATTGAACTTGTCTATGTCCATTTACTTTTCAAATCCAAATAGTAGATTTCCTTCAATATCTTCCTGAAAATTCATTCCTTCCCTTTCTTCTGTAAATCTGTGTTTGTTACTTTTTTGTGTCCTTATTTATCGCTTTCCTCCAATCTTGTCCACACTGGTACTCACATTGTTCACACATTCATCAGAACTTTCCTTTTCCTCTTCACTTTAATAATGTCCATGATTTTATTATTATTTTTCATATTCATGGTCGTGAATATTTTGATGATGTCCAAACAGACCTATCTTTGCATCTCTTTAACATTAAACTTAGAACTATCAGTGAGTTTTTTTTCCTCTAAATCCATCTTTTCCACCTGTAGTCCTTATCACCAAGAATTTAACTAACACAGTTAGGAGACAGAGATGTGGAAAAGTTTTAGATTTACTCTTACGCTACCTCGATCCATTAGATAAGATGAATGATCAAGATTTTCTCAGTTTCTGTCACTAATGTAATTTCTATGTACTCCTTTTTATGCCCCTGACACCAGCCTATTGCAAATACTCATCACCAGTCACTCAGTCCTAAAACAATTGTTTACAAAGTATGCATTTTCCCCCACAGTCTTTTTAATATTGGTCCTCTCCATCACCAAATGACTCTCCTTGTAAGCACACAGAGTGAAGAACTCAGACAAAAATTCTACTACCATTATTTACTCACAGCATTGACTATTGGTCTTACCTTTCTCATCTGTAAATGGATATAATCTACCAGAAATATTGAAGAATATATTTGTTGACCTCTAGAGCAAGGCAAAAGAAAGTAAACAGTCATTACATTTCCTGCCTTAGCTTACAAATAAGGAAAGTGTCAAATTCAGTTTGTTGGTATAAAGTCAGAAATAGTTTCATGCAGAAATAAAAATAAATTTTAACTCCTGCAGCTTGTGTCCTTTTATGGTAACTGCAGATATGTAAGAATTATTATGTAAAATTTGTCATGTATTTACAGCTGTAATGAAGAACATACTCTTAATATATCATTGGAAAAGTATCTATCTGAGAATGTTATTTGAACTAATCACACTGAGTTGAAATCTAGATCACAGCCAATCAAAATATGGAAATAAATGATTTTATTTATAAGCAAATAATACCACCAAGAACAGTGAGTATACCTTAGAAAGACTGCTGGAATAACATTAGGGTTTTTACTGTCTCTACCTGTTTATTTGATTGATTTCTTGATATTGAAACTCTCCTCTTTTTATTCTGGTTTTGTTTTGTTTTGTTTTGTTTTTGGTTCGTCATGGGGCCTGGAATCTGGGCCTGGCACTGTCCCTCAGCCCTTCAGCTCAAGGCAAACGCTCTACCACTTGAGCTTTTTCTGCTTATGTGGTGCTGAGGAATCAAACCCAGAGCCTCATGTAGGCAAGGCCAGCACTCTGCCACTGAGCCACCTTCCCAGCCTTCCTCTTGTTATTGTTATTTTATGTAATCCAACGCTGTTAATAACTATGCATTCAACGTGGGAAATTTAGCTTCAAAGTTATCTAAAGTTTTTTTTTCCTTTTCAATCACAACATCGTCATTATCAGGATACACTGTTGTCATCATTCTCTCCACCCAAATTATTATTAGCATCATAAGTGCTAATTATTGAACGTCGGATATGTGTCTATGATTTTACTATTATTTGTCTTTAGATTAATAATTTTAATGTTACCACTGCGCATGCATCCATATTGAAATTTTGAACAAATAAACAAAAAACCCCTAAACCATATCAGGTAGCTTGACTATGTGCCTATAACAAATTATGGAATAGATTTTTTGAAGCATTGCAAATTCCTAATCAGTATGAATTAACTTCCTCTCTCTCCTGAACTACAAACAAATATTTAAGAGTTTGGGTAGAACCTTTTCAAGTAATATACTGTAAATGTTACTACAATATCATGTGTATATCTAAAATTCCCTTGAAAGTAATAAACTCTACTTTATATTGAAATCTTAGTTATTTCATTCTAGGAATCTTTTAGAAAAATTGACTGTACCTTTGAAATGAAAAATGTCAAAAATAGTAACATAAAAGTTTTAGAGGGAGTCTGTCATATATATATATATATATATATATATATATACATATATATGTAAATGTTATGTGTAGAATAGTACATATTTAGAGATTGTCATCAGAAATATATACATATATCTAAATTTATTTGCAGAATGATATACATCATAGTGAAACAAACATCATAAAACATAATTAAAATTAAAAAAAAAAAACTTCATGAAACCAAGTGCCGGTAACTCACCCTTATAATACAAGGTATTGTGGGTGCTGAGATATTAGAATTGTTTTCGAAACTAGCCCAGACAGAAAAGTACTTGTTAGATTCTTATCTCCAATTAACCAGTAAAAACAGGAATTAGCTCTTTTCCTCAAGTTGTAGAGTGCTGTCTTTTAGCATAAAAAGGCTTTGGGACAATGCCCAGGCCTTGCAAACAACACCCACAACTAATTGTATCACATTAATTTCACAAAAGCATCTTTTAACTAATGTGAACATTTCTTAGAAACATGAATACACACCCCTGGAAAATGTTAAGTTAAAAAGTATAGAATATTTACGTCTCTGTTAAAGACATAACTATTTAGATTGTTTAAGGTATTTAGGTAATGATTAGAATTTAAGAATAATGATAGGTAGGTCATATATTGGGACTGGTTTTTTTATTCTATTTTACAATAGTAATAAAATTATATTTATAATGATTATATAAAATTATTGTTGCTTGCTACTTGAATTATCATAAGTGATAAATATTTTTAAATGATTTCCAAAGGAAAGGAGTATCAATTCTTTTGTAATTTCAAAACAATTAAGAAAATGATTTCAATGCTGCTTCACTCTAAGTCTATATTTGTTTTCTTGTTCTAATTTTCATATGTTAGTAGAAATTAAAATTCCAAAAATTTAATGGATATTGGCATTCAGGAACATCTTCACATACACTAATATTGGAGTTCCTTAAGTGGGATTGTTTTATTTCATTTGTTACTGTCAAAAATATATCAAGATTATTGTGTATTTTGTTCTTTTCACTGCTTTTGGCTCTTATCTTGAGAACAGGTTTTTCCTATTAAGGTAGAGATAAGCAATTGGATTAAACAAGTAACATATGACTTTCATAAAATGCAAATGCATAGATTTGTGTCTACTGTCATTTGCTAAAAGTTTCTTCCAGAAAAGTTTCTCAATTACTTAGAAGTTTTTCCCCTCCCCCTCCATAAATTATACAGACATCAAATACAGTGAAAGCAGGGGTTATAGTGTGAGGGAGGGACATACAAAGCAACAAAGAAATAATCATATAAATGTGTTAGAAACAATCGCATGAAAGCAAAAAAAAACATTTGAATACATAACTTAGGGTTCATTTCCCTACCATCACATTATCTGAC
This sequence comes from Dipodomys merriami, assembly GCF_024711535.1. Classification (NCBI taxonomy): domain Eukaryota; kingdom Metazoa; phylum Chordata; class Mammalia; order Rodentia; family Heteromyidae; genus Dipodomys; species Dipodomys merriami. Next base: position 272,926 of record NW_027206483.1, read on the forward strand.
CTTTTCTGCTTGGCTCAAATATATACTACATATTGCAAATGAGGGAAGCCATGGGAAAAATAGGGATACATGTGGACCTATTGCAACAATGAGATGTACCAGTCGTTATGTAAAAAAATGAACTTTACAACTTTTGTGGGGTGGGGGTAACGGGGAGGATTGGGTGGGGCGGCGGGGGAGGATGGGAAGGGATGGGAAGGGGAAACAAAGGAGGAGGCTACAATGCTTGATAAGAAATGTACTCATTATCTTGCCCATGTAATTGTAACCCCTCTGTAGAGTATTTTCACAATAAAAAAATAAAAAATAAAATAAATTTCTCAGAAGTGATGCATAATTCCTAGGTATCCCAGTTATCACATATACTTTTGGATTGAGTTATCTCTGTATAACCTCAAACGGAAAAATTACCCTGAAAATAAACAGAAATCACATCTTTGTTTTAAATGCAGCAGTTTACAAAGAGTTTTTAGCCAACACCAAAAACATCTTTTTAGCTGTTCTGCATTTTGTGTGAAGAAGTTCTAACAATAGTTTTTTCCTGATATGCAATTCACTTACAATATATTATTTCCTTTTATTGTATACATATTAGTCCTTTGGAAGTGAATTGTACTTGCGTAGGTTTCCAAAGCCTAATTTTCACAAACTTGCATTTCTTCAAATAGAAATGCTGTAAATTTTAGAACAGACATTAAAATAGATATAAAATTCAGTTACAGGAATTGCCCAGCATACATCCTCTATAGTGTGTCTTTTCAAAATTTGTTTTTGGGGATAATTTCCAGGGTCTCACACATACTATTCAAGTTCACTGTCAATTAACTACATTCTGTGTCCAAAGAAGTTTTTTACTTCTGTTTAATACATTCATAGAAGTGTAATGTCTGGATCCTATACAATTCTCTTTCATCTTTTGAAGACTTAAAAACTTGTTTGCTAAAATGATTGCAGTATTATACAAATCGATCACTATGAGAAGTATATCAATTTATCCACAAATACATTACGATATTTTGCGTCCTTTTTTATATAATGGTCATACTAGTGAGTTTTCTTTTTATTATTTCTTAGACACTAAAGAGAATCTTATTTCATATGCTCCTCCTATTGACTATTAATTTACATATGTTATTTAAAGAAATATTCTATTCAGGAAAAAAATTTATATACAATTAGAAGACATAAAAATACTTAAGTTTAAGAATCATTGTAGCATTAACATTGTAGCATGAACAAATATATGCACTCTATCTGTTGGATATGCTTTCATTTCTGTTATAGTGTCCCTTGAATTATGAAAGGTTATCACTTGATATAATCCAGTTCTTGCTTTTCTTTAGCCATTAATGTTTTCCATATCAAAGGATTAGAAACCTTTACTGATCAATATCATGAATTTTACATTTATGTTTTATTGGTTTTTAAATCTCACATTTAGTTTGATAATCATTCTTTATAAGGTTTGAGGTAGGCCAGGTGCGGGTGGCTCACGCCTGTAATACTAGCTACTGAGGAGGCTGAGATCTGAGGATCGTGGTTTAAAGCCAGCCCGGACACGAAAGTCCATGAGACTCTTATCTCCAACAAACCACGAGAAAACAGGAAGTTTTGTTGTTGCTCAAGCGGTAGAGTGCTCACCTTGAGCTGAAGAGCACATGGACAGTGCCCAAGCCCAGAGTTCAAACCCCATGACCGACATACAAACAAACAAACAAAGTATTGAGGTAGTAGTCTAAGATCATTCTTGAAGTCTAGAGAGGCAATAGTGCCAATAAAACCAGTTAAGATTCTGTTTTTATTTCATAAAATCATAGCATCCTTTTAAAAATCTGTGGACCATAAAACTAAGAAATTATTTTTGACAAATCTGTTACCTTCTTCTATGTGTCTGTTCTTAAAGTAGAACTATGTTGTCTTCACTACTAAAAATTGTAATACTGTTCAAAGCTAGTATGAAGGCTCAAGCTACACCATTTTACAAGATTGCTCTGACTGACTTGTATTCCTTGAATTTACATACGAGATTATTGAGCAGGTGGACCAATATTCTACAGAGCTATCTAAATATATGATAGTCACTCATATTTTACAACTTGTGAAAATACAAACCCATGATATTATATATAGAAAATGTCTTTAAATACTGCTCAATGCAACTAAAATTAGTTTAGAAATGAGTTAAGATTTAGATAACAGTACAGCATAATAAAGCTGAATGATGACGACTTGAGATGTACTGCAGAAGAGAGTGTGAGAAGGAAGAATGGTGGGCCACATAGGAGCTGTATGTCATTGGTATTGTTTCAAAAAACAGAAAGACTTCAGAAAAGAGGAGAAAAATAAAGTGTCCTGAATCTAGTTTCTTTTTAATCCACCTGATAGTTTGGACTGAAAGTCAGATAACATGGGAAAAAAATAGAAAGTAAAGCATCATATAGATCTGTTACAATGTAAAGAAGTTGTAATAGGAATATAATTAATTTCTAAAAAAATCAGAGAAAGAATAACAATAACAAGTGCTAATGTGGATAGAAGACGGATCACATTTTATCATGTAATTTTGAAAAAACATACTATGAATGAAAATTTAAAAGTCATAATTTAAAATACAATTTGTATTATAACTAGATAGAATAGCTCAGTGGCAAAACATTGGCCTAACATATGTGAAGCAATTGTGTGATCTCCCAAGCATTAGAAAGTACACACAAAGCACACATACACAAAAACCAAATAAACACACACACATCCCACATACACACATTTGTTATTATCATATTAAACAGAGGAAATTATCACAAATAGTAAAAGTATTTTAATATATGAAATCACAATATTGCTCATACTATTTAAAAGTTTAGTAGAAATAAAATAGTCACAAGATACTTGGATTCTTATAGGTTAAGTACATTGAAAATTCAGAAATAAAAGACATGAGAAATTTGCAAACAAGTTTTAAATAATAAACATTTTGAAATATGTGTCATTTTATTTAGACAAAAGATTGATGTTACTGGTGTTTTAACTCAAGATTTAGAATATGATAACCAGGTGCTCTATATCTTGCTAGGGATGACTATATCTCTAATCATTTCACTCTGGAAATTTTATGATAAGGTCTCATAGTTTCTCAGTCTCTCCTGAATTACAAACCCTATTTATACTTACCATTGTAGTTAGAAAAATGGAAAGCACAAATCACTATGCCCAGCTCAAACATTTTTTTTAATTCAAGTAAAATATTTCCAAATAATGACCAGGTAATAAAGCCTTTTAAAATAAAGTATGTGCTTCTTGAAAATACACTATTTGTTAAATGGGCAAATATGTTTAGAACTAAAGAAAATAAATTTATTTAAATTCACCAACCATAGAAAATTTAAGAAAATAATTTTTAAATATTCACATGTTAACTATTTTGAAAGCAAACTATATGTCTGAATAATTTACATGTGTTAAAATTATGTAAAACTAAATTAACTAATCCTACAACTCTGAAAAAAGAATTACCCTAAAGAAACAATAGAAAATAATTAAGTTCAAAATTTGAAATTTACAAAATAAAATGAAGTGTACTCTATAGTTGACTTAAGTACCTGTAAACCCTCTGTATATCAATTTTATAATAAAAATGCATGAACAAAGAAAGAACAGTACCCATTGGTCAATAGCGACAGGAAAAACGTCAGTAGGTTTTTTTTTTGAGTGTGCAAAAAAATCAGTGGAAGAGATAACAATGTTTCTTCCATAATAAATGTACTCATTACCTTACTTATGTAACTGTATCCCTTCTGTACATTACCTTTACAATAAAATTAAATTGAAATTAAAAATATACTAAATAACATACCAATTAAGAATTCGTAGAGAGCATGGAAGGTGGCTCAGTGGTGGAGCGCTTGCCTTGCATGCTTGAGGCCCTGGGTTCGATTCCTCAGCAAACATAAACAGAAAAAAGAGCTGGAAGTGGTGCTGTGGCTCAAGTGGTCAAGTGCTAGCCTTGAACTAGCCTTGAGGAACAGCGCCCAGGCCCAGAGTTCAGGTTCCATGACAGGAACCCCCCTAAAACAAAACGTAATTACTAGAAGCCATTGGTTAAAAACTTTTTAGAAAACTACCCTAAGTACCCAAGTAATATAATTTGATGATGCTATCTAAATACTTCAACTTCAGCAGAGAAGCCAAAAGTTTAAAAACTGTTACAAAGTAAAGTAATAAATCAGAATATATTACTATTAATAATAATCATAAAATGAATTTATAGTGGTAGTCAAATTTGTAAGAAATGAGGCAATTTGCCATTCGTTTGCACTTAATAAGTGAGAAAGAATTTTCTAGGTCTTTTAAAATATATAATAAGTTTAATGAAAAACTATTCTGTCACATCATATGATAATCAGAAGAAGCTGATATTAGAAAAAAGAGCAGATTGTACTGTTTTGGATGTTAATGTATATACTTATTTTGGTTGTGGGAAATTGTGTTCAAATTGGGGTATTGTTTTTGTTAGACTGGTGTCATATCAGTGGTTAATTTTAGGATAGAGGTTCCCTTTCCATAAGAACATGCACCTGATCTGTCTTTTTAGCCTTCCCATTATCAATGGCATACGAATTGCACACCAACTTGTCTAGCTTCCTACCTTGACTGGCTTGGATTCTGTAGTCCTTCCAATCTTAACCTGTGGATAGTGCAGGATGGTGGAAATGATCCAATGCACCCAGCTATAGATTGAGAAGGAAGTCCACTAAACTTTCTGTTCTCAAGCCTCCTCAGTAGTTAAGAGCTCAGATGGGAGCCCCTGGTACCAAGCAGTAAGAGTATTTCTTAAAGCAACTAGACATATCTATGACTTACGCATGTGAACAACTCAGGACAAGAATAAAAGAGCAGTGAAGCACAGAGGACAGGACCAATTTAAACTAGCTACTTGGAGGCTGAATAAGCTTAGCTAGCTACTCTGGAGGCTGAGATATGAAGACCACTATTCAAAGTCAGTCCAATCATGAAAATAAATGCGATTATCTCCAAAAAATACAGAAGTGGAACAATGGCTCAAGTGGTAAATCAATATCCTAGGTCACAGAAGCATAGAGATGATGAATGAATGAGCACTTGCACATGCGCGTGCGTGTATACATGTGCATGTGTACACAAACACACACACACACACAAACATAAGTATTGCAATGCGAAGTTCTTTTTTTACCTTGCAGTACTCTATTTCCCTGTATTAGTTTAAAAATTAACAAAATCAGCTAAGCACCTATTTACCTACAACTGCTCATGTTTCTCTAAAGTCAACTCTCTTTTTGGAAACATGATTTATTTGACCCAAATGTAAACTATTCAGTAGTTTAATTCTTCGCCCTCAATTCTGTAGAATTAGATGATTGTTTAGCTTCATCCTAGCAATATAATTTGAGAAATCCTACATCAAGCAACGTATTTCTTTCACTAGAAGGGAAGCCTCTTTCAAACAATTAATAATAGGTTTTCCTTCTTCTTGCTAGCATCTGTAGTTTTATTATCTTCATATATTTCATGATCTGTCTGTGTATGACAAATATTGCTGTGAAAATGAAAAGACCCTTCGCAGCACTTATCATTTATATACCATTCATAGAGATGAAGGTGTTTAAATATTACTCAAATTGCTTTGGAATAAATCATGTTCAGATTGACTATCGTGAAAAATAAGGATTGGTTTCTCAGCACATTAGGTAAGAACTTGATTGAAAGAAACCAGAAAAGTGAGGAACAACTCAACACATACATTCAAATGAAACAAAAAACCCAAGAAAACAAATTAATTCAGTACTCAAAAACCTGCAGAAAATGACCTGACAAAATAAAAAAACATCAGCTATGACAAACTTATGAAAATTCTGACTACATTTGAGTCTACTCTTGTGAGGATAGAGGTTAAAGCCCAGACTGGACAGAAAGATCTTTACACAATGACATGTACCTGTTATTCTAAATTCCAGGAAGAATAACATAACGTGGACTGAGCCCAAGATCAGTATCTGAAAAATAATCAGGATAATTTAGGGCTGGAGACATGACAAAGTGGTAAGAACACCCATTTAGGGGGCACAAGACACTCAATTCAAACTCTAATATTATGGGTATTAAAGTAAAAAGCTATGATTTTAAATAAGTGGAATAATTGTAACATTTGAGTATTTGAGTGGAAAAATGCATGAGAGAGATAGAATATACCCATGGTACAATGCTTTCAACTTAAGTGAAAATGTTTTGTGGTACTTCAGACAAAATAGAGTTACCTTGCAAATGAGCATGGTTGTGCATTTGGGTGATGGAATTACTTTACTTACACAGGTGTAAATTGAATAGATTTTATTTGGGTAGATTGTACTTCTTGAACTAAGAACCTGGATGATGTCCCTGAGATTTTTCTCGCAAAGCTACAATTTTACTACTTTGAGCCACAGTTCCAATTCTGATTTTCTTTTGGTTGTTTGGTGATAAGAGGCTCCTGGACATTCCTGCCCAGGATGGCTTCAAACCATGATAATCAGATCTCAGCCTCCCGAGCAACCAGGATGCCAGGCAATAGCCGCCGATATTTTTCATAATTTAGTAAATTGTACAGTTCTTGAAATTATTCATTATCATTATAACCTGTGTAATATATGTGTGTTTGTATATATCAATGCATACAGATAGAAATACTTTAACATATTTTTGTATCTACAGTAGATTTATGAAATCATCCATTATAAAATAAAATGTAAACTAAAATTAATAAGGAGCAAAACAAAGGAAATTATCACATGTCTTGTTGGTGAATGGAATACGAATTGCGAAAATCACTTTGGGAAAACCATCTCTACGTTAACAAAATGGATAAGAGCTATTAATTCCAATCCATCTATTTGCCCATATTGTGCAACCTCACACATAAGTGTCAAAATCAAACCACACTTTTAGCCTTTGTTTTTAACTCACCTGTTACAAATTATGGGTTAGATGAAGTAACCAAATAAAGATTATAATAATATTATGTGAGGCTATGAATTAGAGCTGAAAATGATTTTAAATGTGATAATAGCTAATTAAATTGCATACTTCTTACTTTTACTCTGTCATGTCCCTCATTCTCACATTAGGAAAATACATAGAAGGTTCTCACTAAATTATATGTACATTTATGATATAATGTATTGAAAGAATATGGGCACAGTGTGGTTTTAGTTTATTGAGACCTGTAGGGGGAAGTGTGTTTTTGAAGACTTGCAATACATTGGGATGAGGATGAAGGGAAGGATGTGCTTATTCTGGAAAACTGGCTAGAGGATTGTTCCCATAATGGTAGTGATGAATTCTTCCAAAAGGTTACAGTAAAATCATTGTCACAACCATGTTCATTGCTCCACTATTCATCGTAGCAAAGTTACGGAAACAGCCCAGATGCCCTTTGGAGGAGGGATGGTTGGAGAAAGTGTGGCACATATACACAATTGGATTGCACCTATCCATTTTGAAGACTGTTACATTATTTGAAACGAAATGGATAGATCTAAAAATATATTAATGAGCTAAGTCAGAGCCAGACAAACAAAGAACCCATATGTCTCATATTTGGAAGCTAGAACTTTATACAAGTTTACACAAAAATATTAACCAAAGCATGATATTTGCAGAGGAGTATTTCAAAAGTGTATTTTCTTATAAAATTGAACTTTTAATCCAACAAAATATATGTCAGTAAACTATCACTTGGAAGGTGTGAGGGGAAGTCAAAAGGAAGGAATAAAGAGAGTTATGGAAGAAGAGAGTGAAAGTATATTATTCAATGCAGATAGTATGAAACTAGAAAAAATTAAAGTGGGGTGAGGTTTGAAAGGATGTGGAAAAGTTATATAAAGATCCATTATACTTAAAAAAACTGATTTGTTGAATGGAAATTCCATTGTCCAAGTATTTAAGATAATAAGAATATAATTAAAAACAATGGAGACATCTGATCTTAAATTCTATTTCCATCTCTTTTAAAAAATGAAATTGTTTGCTCTATAAATTGATCAGAGGGATGAATTTCTTGGCTAGCTATATCATTGCACATCTGTCTCTTCCTCTCTCCCCTTTCATGGTTCTCATAGGTAATATGATTGCTTCATAATTATCCTAATTTATTTTGCTTTTATATTTTTGGTTGCATCATTTAACTTTCTGCTCGGCCATTTCCCAAATAATTTACATGGAAGGCATTATTTCCTATTTTCTCATTCCTAAAATAAGCTGCACATGAAGACACCACTGGTCCTCATTTTCAGTCTGTACCTTTGAATACGGAGGAAAATCTTTCCTGTGCTCTCTATCAATTCCCTACTCTCCAGTTAGAATAATTTAGAATAGTAAAAATGAATAAAGAGAAAATAAATAATAGTGAAAAAAACAGATGCCAAAAATTCACCGGATATTTCTGACCAGTTCATCGAATGTGAACTATTGGGGAAATACATGGACACCTCATACTCACTGGCACTCAAAGTCTCTGGCTAGACAATTCTGATGAAGATGATTAAGAAGATGAAAAAGTGAGAAATGGTATCAATTGCAAGAGAAAAATGGAATAGGATCCAAGCAAATTTCTTCTTTGGACTGCTGAAAATAATCGCCTTACTACAGTGCAGAGACTACTTTCCAAAAAGGCCACTCATGTGAATACTAGTGATGACGATGAGTACACCCCTCTTCATCGAGAAGCATTCAGTGGACACTTAGACATTGTCCATTAGTTGGGGGCTCAAGGTAGATATTCATGTAATAATTGTGAATGGCTGGACACCCCTGCACAGTACTTATACATGGAATAATAACAGAGTGGCTTCTTTATTTCATCATGATGCAGATACCGATGGCCAGACTAAAGGCCTCTTGACCCCCTTGCAGTTTGCTGCTGGGAATAGAAATAGCAAAGTTATGCTAGATCTCCTTCTGTTGAACCATTATATCAAACCAGGTCTGAAGCAAAACTTGGAAGAAACTTCATTTGATATTGCCAAAAGAATAAGTATGTATCACTACCTCTTTGATGTTGTGGAAAGCTGTACAAATTGTTCTCCTAAGTCCTAATGGTGTGGGTAAATTTCTTAAATTTCAAAATTGCCAGTTCATCCTATGTGTCCATACAAAATATTTTCACAATTCAAAGCAACAGCAATATCTTGCTTTAAACATTCATGAATTCCATGGTATTCTTCCAAGTGAATTGCCTGACTTTGATGTCAATATACATTCAAGTTTTTTGTATACATCTATAATTATTTCTGTAGCGTTTGTGATTTTTTAATAAGAAATAATTTTAACTTATCTGTTGAAATGAGTAGTAGAGAAACTAAAGATATTTCTGGTGCTTGTCTGAAAAAAGTATATTTTAAAATATTTAGTATTCTGTTTGTATAATATCCATCATCTAGTTCATTCTCTCCTAGATATAATACTTTGAATTCGACATTGTTTTATAATATATAGGTTCATAAATGTGTCCTTTCAGATTGCATTCCATATAGAAAAGGTTTAAGATTCCTTTAATTCCTACGTCCTTATAGAATTTTATTTCTTTGGGATAAAATGAAAATGTTATTTAATTTCAAACTTTTATAAAGGTTATGCAATGTAAAGGCCTTTATAAAAAGGTGAAGATTGAATGGTGTAAAACTAACTTTTATTCCTATGAATTACATGTATAATTACACTTGTATATTTGTAATCAACTGTTTAGTAACTGTTTTTCATTTCTTCACAAATTTTCATATCATCCTTGTGCAAGAGCCATGTTAATCTCTGTATTGTAATTTGGGTAAATGTGCTGCTGAAGCATGTAGTGTCCTGTAAATTTAAGTAATTAATGATGCAATCTTAAGACAGGCATATATCCTTGGTTGCCTATTTGTAACAAGGAAACCTTATTGTTTCCTAAATTGCTATTCATCTTGTTTCTGTAAAATTGTGTTTATGATGGAAAAAACTTACATTGATAGGTCCACCTGTATCCATATTTTAAAAAATTTTTCCCTTCCCCTCCACAAATTATACCAACATCAAATACAGTGAAAACAGGGGTTATACCATGCGGGAGGGACATACAAAGTAACAAAGAAATAATCTTATAAATATGTTAGAAATAATTACAGGAAAGGAAAAAATTTGAATTCTTATTTTCGGGTTCATTTCACCTAACATCAACTTATCTAACAATTTCTGCGTGTCTCAGACATACACTAGTAATTGCTAATAAGGGAACCCATGGGACCTATGTTACTTTGGGCCTGGCTTACTTCACTTAATATAATTTTTTCCAAGTTTTCCATTTCCTAACAAATGGGGCAATATCATTCTTTCAGATAGAGACATAGAATTCCATTGTATATATATACCACATTTTCTTGATCCATTCATCTACTGAGGGGCATCTGGGTTGGCTCCATATCTTAGCTATGGTAAAGCTGCAATAAATATATTTGTGCTGGTAGCTTTTTTATGGTCTAGTTTGTGATCATTTGGGTAAATGCCCAAAAGTGGGATTGCTCGATCATAGGGAAGCTCTATGTGGAGTCTTTGGAGGAACCTCCATACTACTTTCCAAAGTGGTTGAACAAGAATACACTCCCACTAACCATGCATTAAGGTTCCCTTTTGTCCACATCCCCTCCAGCATCTGTTGTTATTAGAGTTCTTGATTATAGCCATTCTAACTTGGGTGAGGTGATATATTAATGTTGATTGATTTACATTTCTTTTATGGCTAGGGACGTTGAGCATTTCTGCATGCGTTTATTGGTCATCCTCCTTTCCTCTTCAGAGAAGTTTCTCTTTATGTCTTTAGCCCACTTATTTATTGGGCAGTATTTTCTTTGAGTATTTGTGTTGGGGATTTATTTTTTTGATTTCCAGGTCTGTTTTAGATATGAAAACCTTGTCGGTTGTATGGCTAGTGAAGATCATCTCCGATTCCGTGGGCTTTCTAGTGATCTTGCTAGCTATGTCCTTTGCCATGCAGAAACTCTGCAATTGCATGCAATCCCATTTGTCCAAACTTTCTTTCATTTGTTTTGCTTCTGGGTTTCTTTTCAGAAAATTTCAGCCTTTGTCAAGGAGACCTAGGCTTTCTAGGTAATGTTTAAAGAGTATTTGCTTTGACTCCGAGGTCTTTGATTCATTTGGAGTTGATTCTGGTACAGCGTGATATATAAGGATCTAGCCTTAATTTTCAACAAGTGATTAACCAATTTTGCTAGTACCATTTTCTGATCAGCCTGTCTTTCCTCAATTTTATCTTTTTAGACCTTTATCGAATATTAGATGATTATGGGTCTGTAGGTTCATTTCTGGGTTTTCAATTCTAGTCCATTGTTCCTGAGGTCTTTTCTTGTGCCAGTACAAAAGTGTTTAAATTACTATGGCTTTGTAGTAGAGTTTGAAATTTGGTATTGATATTCCTCCAACACCGTTCTTTCTGTTAAGGATCGCTTTTTGCAATTGGGGGTCTTTTGTTGTTCCATATGAATTTTTGGATTGCCTCTTCTATTTCCTTGAAGAAGGCGGTAGGTATATTGATAGGTATAGCATTGAACTTGTAGATAGTCTTGGGAAATATTGCCATTTCACAATGTTCATCCTTCCTATCGAGGAGCATGGGAGGTTTTGCCACTTTCTAAGTTCTATTTTGATTTCCTTTTTCAGATTTTTAAAGTTTTCATCATAGAAGTCCTTTAATTCTTTGGTTAAGTTAATTCCTAGGTATTTTATTTTTGTGGGGCTATTACAAATGGAAAACCTTTCTTGATTTGAGCCACGCTTTTCTAATTGTTGGCATATAGAAAAGCCATTGATTTTTGAGGATTAATTTTATACCCTTCTATTTTGCCCACGTTTTGAATTAGCTTGAGTAATTTGGGAGTGGAGTCCGTGGGATTCCTTAAGTACAAGATTATATAATCTGCAAAGAGGGAGTATTTTATTTCTTCTTTCCCTATTTGCATCCCTTTTATGTTGGCATATTGTCTTATTTCTGTAGCTAGGTATTCTAATACTAAATTGAAGAGAAGTTGAGAGTGGACATCCTTGTCTCATTCCTGTGTTAAGAGGAAATGGCTGTAGTTTTTCACCATTAATTATAATGCTGGCTGTAGGTTTTCCATATACAGCTTTTATTGTATTGAGGAATATTCCATAGATACCTAATTTTTCCAGAACCCTTATCATAAAGGGGTTTTGGATCGGGTCCAATGCTTTTTCTGCAGCTGTTGAGATAACCATGTGGTTTTAATCCTTGCTCTTGTTGATATGATAAATTATATTAATTGATTTGTGTACATTGAACCAGGTTTGCATCCCTGAAATGAATCCTGTATGATAGTGGTGTATGATTTTTTGGATGAACTGTTGAATTCGATTGGCCAAAATTTTGTTGAAAATTTTGTATCAATGTTCATCAAAGAAATGGGTCTATAGTTCTCTTTCTTTGATGATTCCCTGCTTGGTATTGGGATGAAGGTTATGATGGCTTCATGGAATGAGTTTGGTAGTGAACTTTCTCTTTCAATTTCATTGAAGAATTAGAGGAGTATTGGTGTGAGCTCTGTTTTGAAGGTCTTGTACAATTCTGCTGTAAAATCCATCTGGTCCTGGGATTTTCTTAGTTGGGAGGTCTCTTATTGCTGTGTCTATTTCAACGCTTGATATGGGCCCCTTAAGATGTTTTAACCCATCTTGTTTTAGTATTTGCATGTTGATAATTGCTAGCAAAAGTTCCATTTCTGCCAAGTTTCAAACTTATTAGCATAAAGGTTTGAAAATATTCCCTTAAAATGTTCAGAATCTTGGTTGTTTCCGTGGTGATGTTTCCATTCTCATCTCTGACTTTATTTGGGTGTGTTCCTTCATTTTCTGATAAGATTTGCTAAGGGTCTGTCAATTTTGTTAATTTTTTCAAAGAACCAACTCTTTGTTTTGTTGATTCTTTCTGTTTTTTGTTTATTCTAATTCTTTTAACTCTGATTTAATGTTAATTATTTCTTTCTATCTATTGAATTGGAGTTTATCTTGCTGCTCTTTGTCAAGGTGGTTCAGATGTCTCATTAAATGGTTGGTTTCAGATATCTCTAATTTGTTGGTGTAGGAACTCAGAGCTATAAACTTGCCTTTGAGTACTGCCTTTGCTGTGTCCCAGAGGAGCTGGTAATTTCTGTGTTCATTTTTGTTGAATATCATGGACATTTGAATTTCCTTTCTAATCTCTTCCATGACCCCCCTGTTTATTCAACAGTGTGTTATTCAACCTCCATTTGTTACAAGACTTTTTTGATGGCTTTTGGTGTTGAGTTCTAATTTTATTCCCTTGTGGTCTGACAAAATGTAAGGTGTAACTTCAGTGTTTCTGAATTTGGACAAGTTTGTTTTGTGACCTAAAATGTGATTTCTTTTGGAAAATGTTCCATGTGCTGCCGAGTAAAACCTGTATTCTGATGTCTGTTATATCTAGTTGATCTATGCAGTTGTTTAGATCTGTGGTTTCTCTGTTGATTTTTTGCCGAGTTGATCTATATAGTGGGGATAGCGGTGTGTTAAAATTCTCAACAATTAATGTCTTTGGATCTATGTGAGATCTGAGGGAAAATAGTGTTTCTTGGATAAATTTGGGTGCTCCATTGTTTGGCGATTCCATATTTAGGATTGTAATATCCTCCTGAAGTAGAGAACCCATAAGTCGTATGTAGCCACCTTCTTTAACTCTTTACACGAATTTTAATTTGAAGCATATTTTATCTGATATTATTATTGCAACTCCTTCCTGTTTATGGCAGCTGTTTGCTTGGTAGATTTTATTCTAGCCTTTCATTACCAAAATGTGTTTGTTTTTATGGGCAAGGTGTGACTCCTAAAGGCAAGAGATAGAATTATCTTGCTTTTTAATGCAACTAGACAGACTGTTTCGCTAAATTGGAACTTTAAGTCCATTAATGTTGAGAGCTAGGACTGAGAGGTGTTTGGTAGCTCCTGCCAGGCTATCCACCTCTGTGGGGGCTGTGGAAACTTGGTTCTTCCTATGGTTTTGGATTCTCAGTTTGGGTGTGGTTTCTTAGCCATTATTGTGGTCTTGTTGGTTTTCTATGTGTAGGTCATCTTTAAGTATTTTTTGTAGGGCTGGTTTGGTAGAGATATATTTTTCAGTTTTTCTTTGCTATGGAAGGTTTTTATTTGACCTTCGGTTATGAAGGAGAGTTTAGCTGGGTACAGTATTCTTGGTTGAAAATTGTTGGTCTTCAGGGCATGACATACAGCTTTCCAGGCTCTTCTTGCTTTAATTATCTCTGCTGAAAAATATGAGATGATTCTAATTGGTTTTCCTTTATAGGTGATTGATCTTTTCTCCTTGACATGTTTTAGGAACTTATGTTTGGTCTTAATTGATCCTGAGTGGATTATAATGTGACAGTGGGAAGTGTTGTTCTGGTGTGGTCTATTTGGGGTTCTACAAGCATCTTGTATCTGAATAGGCCTATCTTTTTGTATGTTTGGAAAGTTCTCTGCTTGGATCCTGTTAAACAAATTTCCTAGACAATTAACTTCTGTCTCTAGGTGTTCCTCTACACCAATTGTCCTCAGAGTAGGCCTTCTGATTGTCTATTCCAAATGTTGAATAGATCTATCATGTTTCTTCGATTTGTCTTGGATACTTGTAAGTTCTTTTTAATACCTAGGCTCTCTTCAATCCCTGAGATTCGATCTACTGCATTAAATAACCTACTGGTTTTTTTTTTGATTCTCTACATTCTTTTTTTATTTTTTTTAAATTTTATATTATTTTATTTGTGAACATACTGTACAGAGGGGTTACAATTACATGGGCAGGATAATGCGTACATTTCTTACCAAGCATTGCAGCCTCTCCTTTGATTTACCCTTCACATCCCTTCCCCGCCTCCCCTCTCCCCCCCAATCCCAATCCTTCTCCTTCTCGCCCCTTCCCCAACCCCCATTCTCTACATTCTTTTTTTTTTAATTTTATTTTATTTTATTTGAGAACATACTGTACAGAGGGGCTACAATTACATGGGCAGGATAATGCATACATTTCTTACCAAGCATTGCAGCCTCCTCCTTTGTTTACCCTTCACCTCCCTTCCCAGCCTCCCCCCTCCCCCCACTCAATTATACCCCCCTCCCCCCCCAAGACCGACATTGTAAAGTTGGTTTTGACATGACATTTTGTACTTCTCATGGTTGCAACAGGTCCACCTGAATCCTTAAACGACTTGTTTGTCCCCATCTCCTCCACATGTTATACTGACATCAAATATAGTGAAATCGGGGGTTACACTGTGGGGGAGGGACATACAAAGCAACAAAGAAATAATCTTATAAATGCGTTAGAAACACATGCATGAAAGAAACGAAAACATTAAAATACATATTTAAGGGTTCATTTTCCTAACATCACATTATCTGACCTTTTCCGCTTGACTCATACCTATACTAGATATTGCAAATAAGGGAAACCATGGGAGCTATGCTTCTTTGGGCCTGGCTTACTTCACTTAATATAATTTTTTCCAAGCCTTTCCATTTCCTAACAAATGGGGCAATGTCATTCTTTCTGATGGAGGCATAGAATTCCATTGTGTATATATACCACATTTTCTTGATCCATTCATCTACTGAGGGGCATCGGGGTTGGTTCCATATCTTAGCTTTGGTAAATAATGCTGCAAAAAACATAGTTGTGCTGGTAGCTTTAGTGTGGTCTTGTTTGTAAACATTTGGGTAAATGCCCAAAAGTGGGATTGCTGGATCATAGGGGAGATCTATGTGAAGTCTCTTGAGGAACCTCCATACTGCTTTCCAAGTGGTTGAACAAGTTTACATTCCCACCAACAATGAAGTAAGGTTCCTTTCTGTCCACATCCCCTCCAGCATCTGTTGTTGTTAGAGTTCTTGATTTTTGCTGTTCTAACTGGAGTGAGGTGATATCTAAATGTTGTTTTGATTTGCATTTCTTTTAGGGCTAGGGATGTTGAACATTTCTTCATGTGTCTATTGGCCATCCTTCTTTCTTCTTCAGAGAAGCTTCTCTTTAAGTCTTTCGCCAACTTATTTATTGGGCAGTTGTTTCTTTGAGGATTTGTTGTTGGGTGGTTTAATTTTTTGAGTTCCAAGTATATTTTAGATATGAGACCCTTGTCCATTGTATGGCTAGTAAAGATCTTCTCCCAATCCGTGGGCTTTCTATTGATCTTGCTAGCTATGTCCTTTGCCCTGCAGAAGCTCTGCAAGCTTATGCAATCCCATTTGTCCAACCATTCTTTGATTTGTTGTGCTTCCGGGTCTCTATTCAGAAAATTTCGGCCTGAGCCAAGGAGACCTAGGGTTTCTCCTATTCCATCCTGTAATGTTTTCAGAGTGTCTGCTTTGAGTTCAAGGTCTTTGATCTATTTGGAGTTGATTGTGGTGCAGGGTGATATATAAGGATCTAGCTTTAGTTTTCTACATGTAGTTAACCAATTTTGCCAGCACCATTTACTGAAGAGGCTGTCTTTCTTCCATTCTATTATTTTAGCTTCCTTATCGAAGATTAGATGGCTATAGGTCTGTAGGTTCATTTCTGGGTTTTCAATTCTATTCCATTGGTCCTGAGGTCTGTTCTTATGCCAATACCAAGCTGTTTTTATTACTATGGCTTTATAGTAGAGTTTGAAATTTGGTATTGATATTCCTCCAGCAGTGTTCTTTCCATTGAGGAGCGTTTTTGCTATTCGGGGTCTTTTATTGTTCCATATGAATTTTTGGATTGCCTCTCCTATTTCCTTGAAGAAGGAGGGTGGAATTTTGATAGGTATCGCGTTGAATTTGTAGATAGTCTTCGGAAGTATTGCCATTTTCACGATGTTAAACTTGCCAATCCAGGAGCATGGGAGGTTTTGCCATTTTTTAACTTCTGTGTTGATTTCCTTTTTCAAGATTTTAAATTTTCATCATAGAGGTCCTTCACTTCTTTGGTTAAGTTAATTCCTAGGTATTTTATTTTTTGTGGGGCTATTACAAATGGAGTTGCTTTCCTAATTTCAGCCACACTTTTCTCATTGTTGGCATATAGAAAAGCCATTGATTTTGGGGGGTTAATTTTATAACCTGCTACTTTGCCAAAGTTTTGAATCAGCTTGAGTAATTTGGGAGTGGAGTCTATGGGATTCTTTAAATACAAGATCATGTCATTTGCAAAGAGGGAGAGTTTTATTTCTTCTTTCCCTATTTGGATCACCTTTATGTCTGCATCTTGTCTTATTGCTGTAGCTAGACATTCTAATACTAGATTGAAGAGAAGTGGAGAGAGTGGGCATCCTTGTCTTGTTCCTGAGTTAAGAGGAAATGGCTTCAGTTTTTCACCATTGAGTATAATGCTGGCTGTAGGTTTGTCATATACGGCCTTTAATGTATTGAGGAATGATCCATGGATTCCTAATTTTTCCAAAACCTTCATCATAAAGGGGTGTTGGATCTTGTCAAATGCTTTTTCTGCATGTATTGAGTTAACCACGTGGTTCTTATTCTTGCTCCTATTGATGTGATGAATAATATTAATTGATTTGTGTATATTGAACCAGCTTTGCATCCCTGAAATGAATCCTGTTTGATCATGGTGTATGATTTTCTGGAAGAATTGTTGAAGTCGATTGGCCAAAATTTTGTTGAGAAGTTTTGCATCAATGTTCATCAAAGAAATGGGCCTATAGTTCTCTTTCTTTGATGAGTCCCTGCCTGGTTTTGGGATGAGGGTTATGATGGCTTCATAGAATGTGTTCAGTAGTGAGCTTTCTCTTTCAATTTAATTGAAGAGTTGGAGGAGTATTGGTGTGAGCTCTGCTTTGAAGGCCTTGTAAAATTCTGCTGTAAAACCATCTGGTCCTGGACTTTTCTTAGCTGGGAGGTCTCTTATTGCTCTTTCTATTTCAATGCTTGATATGGGCCTGTTAAGCTGGTTTAACTCATCTTGGTTTAGTTTTGGCATGTCAATATTTGCTAGGAAAAGGTCCATTTCTGTCAAGTTCTCAAACTTATTAGCATAAAGTTTTGAGAAGTATTCCCTTATAATGTTCTGAATCTTGGTTGTTTCCGTGGTGAGGTTTCCATTCTCATCTCTGAGTTTATTAATTTGGGTGTGTTCTCCCCTTTTTCTGATAAGGTTTGCTAAGGGTCTGTCAATTTTGTTAAGTTTTTCGAAGAACCAACTCTTTGTTTTGTTGATTCTTTCTATAGTTTTTTTTGGATTCTAATTCATTTAATTTTGATTTAATTTTGATTATTTCTTTCCGCCTACTGGATTGGGGTTTATCTTGCTGCTCTTTTTCAAGGAGGTTTAGATGTGTCATTAAATTGTTAGTTTCAGATCTCTCCAATTTGTTGATGCAGGATCTCAGAGCTATAAACTTGCCTCTGAGTACTGCCATTGCTGTGTCCCAGAGGAGCTGGTAATTTGTGTGTTCATTTTTGTTGAATAGCATGAACATTTGAATTTCCTTTCTAATCTCTTCCATGACCCACTCATGATTCAGCAGTGTGTTGTTCAGCCTCCATGTGATACCGGACTTTCTTTGGTGGCTTTTGGTGTTGAGTTCTAATTTTATTCCCTTGGGGTCAGAGAGAATGCAAGGTATAACTTCAATGTTTCTGAATTTAGACAAGTTTGCTTTGTGGCCTAAAATGTGGTCTATTTTAGAAAACGTTCCATGTGCGGCTGAGAAGAACGTGTATTCTGATCCTGCTGGGTGAAATGTTCGGTAAATGTCTGTTAAGTCTAGTTGATCTATGCAGCTGTTTAGATCTGCGTTTTTTCTGGTGAGTTTTTGCCGAGTTGATATATCTAGTGGGGAGAGTGGTGTGTTAAAATCCCCAACAATTAATGTCTTTGGATCTATATGGGATTTGAGGGAAAGTAGTGTTTCTTTGATAAATTTGGGTGCTCCATTGTTTGGCGAATAGATATTTAGAATTGTAATATCCTCCTGAAGGAGAGAAACTTTAATTAGTATGTAGCGACCTTCTTTATCTCTTCTCACGAATTTTAATTTGAAGTCTATTTTATCTGATATTAGGATTGCAACTCCCGCCTGTTTATGAGGGCCGTTTGCTTGGTAGATTTTGTTCCAGCCTTTAACATATGAAAATGTGTTTGTTTTTATGGGCAAGATGTGACTCCTGCAGGCAGCAGATAGAAGTGTCTTGTTTTTTAATCCAACTAGACAGTCTATGTCGCTTAATTGGAGAGTTCAGTCCGTTAACGTTAAGAGATAGGACTGAGAGGTTTTTGGGAGTTCCTGCCATGTTATCCACCTTCTTGGGGTTTGCGAAAACTGGGTTCTTCCTATGGTTCTTGGATTCTCAGTTTGGGTGCAGTTTCTTGACCTTTATCATGGTCTTGTTGGTTTTTTATGTGTAGGACATCTTTAAGAATCTTTTGTAGGGCTGGTTTGGTGGAGATGTATTGTTTCAATTTTTCTTTGCTATGGAAGGTTTTTATTTGGCCTTCAGTTAGGAAGGAGAGTTTAGCTGGATACAGTATTCTTGGTTGATACTTGTTTGTTTTTAGGGCATGGCATACGTCATTCCACGCTCTTCTTGCTTTGATTGTCTCTGCTGAGAAATCTGAGGTAATTCTATTTGGTTTCCCTTTATAGGTGATTACCCTTTTCTCCTCGACAGCTTTAAGGATCTTTTCCTTGGTCTGGGTTGATCCTGTGTGGATTATAATGTGACGGTGGGATGTCCTATTCTGGTCTGGTCTATATGGATTTCTAAAAGCTTCTTGTATCTGAATAGGCCTATCTTTTTGTATGTTTGGGAAGTTCTTTGCTAGGATCCTGTTAAACAAATTTCCTAGACCATTAACTTCTGTATCTAGGTGCTCCTCTACACCCATTATCCTTAGATTGGGCCTTCTGATAGTGTCTTCCAGGTGTTGGATTGACCTATCATATTTCTTGGACTTGTCTTGGATGGTTGTATGTTCTTTCTCTATAATATCTAGGCTGTCTTCAATCCTTGAGATTCGATCTTCTGCATGGTCTAACCTGCTGTCAAGACTCTCTACTTTGTTTTTTATCTCTTTTCCTTATAATTGGTCAGCTTTGATGGCTTCAAGTTCTTTGTTGAAGCTCTGTTTTAGGTCTTGTATGAATTTCTTTACTTCCTTAATTTGGTGTTCAGTGTTTGTCCTCAAATCACTTAGTTGATTGGTTATGGTTTCTTTGTACTCCCATTCCTTCTGTTGGGTTCCATTCAGCAATCCCTTTGTGGTCTCCCTGACTTCCTTCAGCTCTTTGTTAATGGATTCCATGAATGCCTTTAGTGATCTTTGTGTATTCTCTACCTGGTCTCTCAATTCCTGAATTACTCTTTGATTAGCTTCCTCCCGTCTGTGGGATTCCTGCAGTTCTCTTTCCTCCCGTTCGTGGGATTCCTGCAGTTCTCTTTGAGTGTTCTCTGCCTGCTCACGCCATTCCTCCCTTTCTCTTTGAGTATTCTCAAGTTGTTCACGCAAATCCTGTATCAGTTTTTGAGTAGCTTCCTCACGCTTATGATATTCCTGTATAAACTTCTGGGATGCTTCCTCTCTCCCTATCACGCTAATACAGAGTCCTTTGTACATTCTCAAACTTCTCATTTATCATGTTTGCTATTAGGGTTTGTAGAGCTATTTGGGAACTCTCCTCTGGATTATTCTTTATCTGTTCTAATCCCTGATTATCAAGATTGGGAATTGAGATACCCGAATTTGCCATTTTTCTTGTGTTTTTCCGGCTTACTCGGCCAATTTGAGTTGAAGATTGCACCAGTTTTGTGCTAGAACACTATCTTAAGGCAACCATCAACCAAAGTTTGCGTTTGTACAGTCAATAGTCTACAGATACAATCTAGTTCAACAGATACATCTATTCAACTTCAAACAACTATATGTTAAAGGACTTCGAACCGCAGAAAAGAATTTGGAAAATCAGAAATTATTAGGATTAGTGAGAGATGTGGGTAAAAAATAGGAATAGATTGGTGTGGGGAGGCACAGGGAGAGTTAACTATGTCCTAATCACAATGCAGGAAATGGGTTTTGTAGGATGCAAGTAGAGAGAGAGAGAAAAAGAAGAGACGGAAAGGGGAATGAAGAGAGACCAGAAAAAAATAGAAACGTAAAAATTAATGTTATTATAGAGGTTAAAAGACCGTCTATTTAGAAAGGAATGTGAATATGTTCAGAGAAGGGGAGGGACATAGAGGAGATGTGAAAAACTTTAAGGATGGGAAAGGGAGAAGAAAAGATCAGTAGTTCAGTAGAGCTAGACAAAAAACAAAAAGATAATTAAGAAAGAAAGAAAAAGAGAAAGAAGACAAGAAAAGAAAGGAAAACGCTCATTCACATATTCCTAAAATAAAAATTATAAGATGAGAAAAAAAAAGTTACTGGAAAACAATTATTTTTTCAGAAGAGGCAAAAATTAAAGATTAATAAAATTTTTAGAAGGGAAAATATTATATATATATATACATATATATATATATATACATATATATATATATATATATATATATGGTATCAAAAAACAAAAAACAAGCAAAAAAAAAAAGAAAAGAAGAAGAAGAAAAAAACAGAAAAACAGAAAAACAAGTCTTTTGATTTTTTTGGGGGGGGGGAGGAGTGGGAAGAATCCTGTATCTCCTTTTGTCTGTAACCAGTCTTTTGTTTGTTGGAATCTCTGGTCAGCTTGAGGTCCTGTGGCTTGATTGGTTTCTTAAGTCGGTTGGTTGGAAGAGGCAGAAAAAAGCTCTGCTTTACCCAAGATTTTGAGATCCCCATCCCAGGTTTGTTTTCTGGCAGGGTGATCTGCTTTGAGAATCACAAAAGAGAGGGATGTGGTGATGAGGCAAGGTTCTGGGTAGAGTTGAGGCCTTTCAGCAAACAGTAGCTTTTTCCTGGGGCTATTTTGTGATAAAGCTCACAGCGCCCAGCCTGGAGCCATTCTCAGGGTTTCTGTTTTTCAATTGATTGTGGTGGCTGCTAGAGGGAGGGGCAGCCTCTGGCTCTGGTTACCCTGTGAGGCAAGGCACTCCAATGGCTGGCGCCTGAGCTGGGTGACTTTTCCCTGGATGGAGCTGAGTCTGGCAAGTCACTTCGCCGTTAAGTTCTTGTGACCTGCTAAATGACTCGTTTTATTCCAAGGCCTGAGCTGGAGCTAGCAACTCCTCCGAGCTTTGTCGGTATCCAAGATGGAGATCACCGGTGCTGGGGGGGAGGGGTGGCCTTCCCTCCTCTGCTCCCTGAGAAGGAGTGAGGACGTCGGGCTTGTACTCACGCCGAGTCTTGGATCCTGGGTCGTCTCTGGTCTGCAAACATCAGGATGAAGATGTCTGCTCCTTGTCGGTTCTTGTTGGTGTTGAGTAGAATCCGCTCGTCCGCTGCGTCTGGCTCCTTCGTCCCGGACTCTCTGTGTCTCAGGTATGAACCCACAGCGGTGGTCGCCGTTGCGACCCTGCCGCCGCAGGGGCAGCTGATGTGTTTCCTTGGCTTCCCCTATCTTGTCTAACTCTCTGTCCTGTGATGGCACACTTGGTGTGATTCTCTGGCTTAGGACTGTTCACTGGAACTCTAAAACTGCTTTCTATGCGAGAGCTTGTTCAGATTCCAGCTTCTCCTCCTTCATCTTCCCCCATTTATCTAACCGACTGTTATTCTTTCTACTTGGTTTTTTATTTCTTTTCCTTTTAATTGGTCAGCTTTGTAGGCTTCAGATTCTTTGTTGGAGCTTTGTTTTAGATCTTGTGTGAACTTCTTTACTTCCTTAATTTGGTGTTCTCAAATCACTTAGTTGATTGGTTATGGTTTACTTGGATTCCCATTCCTGCTGTCGGGCTCCATTCAGCATTCCCTTTGTGGTCTCTCTGAATTCCTTCAGATGTCTGTTTTGGGATTCCATGAATGCCTCTATTGATCTTTGTCTATTCTCATACTACTGTTACAATTCCTTTTCTACTCTTTGATTAGCTTCCTCACGTTCATGCAATTCCTGTAGTTCTCTTTGACTTCTCTCAGCCTGCTCACGCAATTCCTGTGTCTCTCTTCGTCTGTTCTCTTCCTGCTCACACAATTCCTTTATTTCTCTTTGACTGTTCTCAGCCTGCTCACGCAATTCCTTTATTTCTCTTTGTTTTCAACCTGTTAACGCAATTACTGTATCAATCTTTGAGTAGTTTCCTCACAGTCACGAGATTCCTGTTGTTTGGTTTGCTTCCTCTCTCTCCCTATCACGTTCAAACTGAGTCCTTTGCAAGCTTTCAGTCTTTTCATTCACCACGTTTACCAGTAGTGTTTTTAGTTCTTTGTGGGACTTCTCTTCTAGATTATTCATTAACTGTTTTGTCACTGGATTATCATGAATGAGAGTTGATATACCCACACTTGCCATTTTTCTCCTGTTTTCCGGCTTGTTCTGCACACTTGATATGAAAGTGACACCAATTTTTTTCTAAAACACTATTTTAATGCAAGCATCAACCAAAGTCCTATAGTTGCACAGTCAAAATGGCTGTAGATACAACCTAGTTCAACAGATACAATCTATTCAACATCAAACAACTATGCATTAATGGGCTAAGAACAGCAAAGACGAATTTTTCAAATCAGAAAAAATTATGTTTAGGGAGAAATGTGGGGTAAGAAGTATGTGGAGAGGTTAAAGTAAATTTAACCAAGTCCTAATCTCAGAGAGGGAAAGGGCTTGGACAGAATGACAGGAGAGAAATTAAATAGAAGAAAATCAAAAATGGAAAAAGAAAAATTTAAATTTAAAAAGTGAAACACTTAAAAATTATGTGACTTTAAAAAGTGATATTGAGAGAAGAAAAGGATAGGATGACAAGAGTGGGATGATAGAAAGGAGACATGAAAAACTAAAAAATAAAAATTCTTAAAAGTATTTACTTGAAAATTATATGTTATAAAGATATAATACTTCTATTAAAATGTTAAGCCTGTTTCTGGGGGTTTAGCCCAGAGGAAGGGCACCTGCCCAGCGTGTGCAAGGCCCTGGGTTCGGTGCTCAGCCCTGGGGGAATAAAAAGACCAAAAAAATGTTAAGCCTAAAAGTTTGTGAATTAAGTAATACATTTCTGGATTAATTATATACACAATAAGGGATAAGTTCTAATAAACGATGATGGGTATTTATCTGGGGATGAGGCAAAACAGCAATTAAGTCACGCAAAAAAAAGAAAGACAAAAAAATACAAAAAATTAAAAAGGACCAAAGGTCAATAGCGATTTTTTCAAAAAGCATACACACAACACACACACACACACACACACACACACACACACACACACACACACACACACACACACACACACACACACACACACACACACACACACACACACCTAAAATAAAGATTAGGAGAAGAAGAAAAAAATGATTAATAGAAAACAATTAAAAAATGGTACCAAAAAGAGTTCTTTAATTTTTTGGGGGGCGAGGGGTGAGGAATGAGAAGATCCTGTGTCTCCCCTTTGTCTGTAACCAGTCTCTTCGTGTCTGGTCTGCTTGTGGTGTTTGGTTTTCCTGTGGCTTGATTGATTTCTTACATCAGTTTGTTTAAGCAGTCAATAAAATGCTCTGCTTTATCTAGGATTTTGTGATCCTCCTTCAGGCTAGTTCAGTGGGAGGGAGATCTGCTTTGAGTATCACGAAAGAGAAAGATGGTGGTTTTCTCTAGTTTGGAGATGCTATGATGAGGCTAAGTTCTGTTTAGGGTTGGGGCATTTCAGCAAACATTATCTTTTCCCTGAGGGGCTAGCTCCTGAGACACTCCCAGAACCCAGCCTAGATCCATTCTCAAGGTGTATGTTTACTGAATTTCAATTGATTGTCTAGGCTGCTGTTGGTAGGGGCATCCTCTGGTTCTGTTAACCCAGTGAAGATAGTCACTCCTCTGGAGGGGGGGGCAGAACTCTCTCTGCTTGCGCTAGGTGAGTTTCTCCTGAGTGCATCTGAGCCTGGAAGGTCAGGTCAGATTCCTGTGACCTGCTAAATGACTCTTTTCTTTCTTCCAAGGCCTGAGTTGTAGCTAGTTGCTCAGCCTGGCCATTCTCAGTATCAAAGATGATGTCTGGTGCGGGGGAGGGGCAGTCTTCCCTCCTCTGCTCCATGAGAAGGAGTGAGGATGTCAGGATTCTACTCAGACAGGAGTCTTTTTTCCTGGGTATCACTGGTCTATGATCTGCAGGATGAATTTATCTGCTACTTGTCAGTTCTTGGTGTTCAGTAGAATCCTCTCACCCACTGCATATTGCGCTTTTGTCCTGGACTCTCTGTTGTAGATATGTAGATATGTTGTAGATATGGTGTTCAGTAGAATCCTCTCACCCACTGCATATTGCGCTTTTGTCCTGGACTCTCTGTTGTAGATATGGTGGCTATGTGTGCCGTAGCTGCTGCCACAACCGCAACTATTGTCAAGTGCTCAGATCTGTCTTCTTGCCTGGATCTTCCCTCTCTAGCCAAACAATGTGTACAGTGATGGCACACTTGGTGTGATTATCTAGGCTAGTACTGTTCACTGGAACACTAAAGCTGCTTTGTATGTGAGAGTTTGTTTAGCCTCCAGGTTCTCCTCTACCATCTTTCTCTGACCTCCATGAAACTCTTTATATTTTATGTTGATTGGTTATTATACAACAATTACTTTTAAATGTACATGTAGTATCTAAAGATAGCCATATGAATATTCTCATGCAGCTCTTATTTATGTTATGTACTTTCAGTATTATGATATTTCTCTCTCTCTTATACTTTCTCTCATTTCCTCACTTTCCCTTTCATGCTTCATGTCTGCTACTTAGAATTTCTGGTGGTCTACTATTATCCTTCAGGATCCACTAGTTTGTGGGAACATGATAAAGACAATCAGTTACCCTTGACTTATTTAAGAGTTACAACAGTTATGTGATATTATTTGCCATTCTAAATGGTAAAACAACAGATCTAGGAATTCCTTTTCACTTTTATTACTATTATAAATTTTATCTATCTAAGAATCATTGGTATGGATAAGATAATTTTAACCTGTGACCTAAAAGCACTTTTTCTTTTACAAACAACCTTTTGCTTTGAGTATCAGTGAGTAACTACATGTAATGAAACAAAGATATCCTATCGAATGTAGACTGAAGTTGTTCACAGGGATGAAAAACAAGATAATGGAGAAGTGAGTACAAAGGATACCCATCATAGAGCACAGGTCCTCAGAGTAATTTACCATGTACACTTTGTGAGAATGACAATGTGTTAGGAACTATAGATTAAATCACTGAACACTTGATATATATGCAAATATGTGTATATATATTTATATTATTTATATAAGCATATATGTATTTGCCCTTATATATGTACACATGTATGTTACTATACTCACAAATACACACATACATATACCCATGTATAAATGCACACATGGAGAAAGAAACATAGTTACAGTCAACACAAGTTTCACTAGATGTTGAATATGCCTTAGACGGAATGCTTGGAACCAAATATGTTGAAGATGTATTTGTCTCTAAGAGTTCTTTTACCACTCCTCTTACCTCTTAAAACTGGTACGTTTTAAGACATGAGATTCGACTTGCAAAATGCAGTACAAGTGATAACAAGTCATTCAGAAATCTCAGTAATAAAGGTCATATGGTGTCTCCCTGCTCCCCACAGAATGCTTGCTCTTGTAGACACTCTCAACAACCAAAGTAGTAGGAGAATATCCTATCAGTGTATATAATATCAGAGGGGGTTGGAGGGAGGATTTGGGTGATGTGAAAGGAAGGGATGGTAGGGGAAAAACAAAGGATTGGGTAACAATGCTCAATAAGACATGTACTCAATACCTTCCTTATGTAACTGTAACCCCTGTGTACAGTATCTTTACAACAAAAATACATATTAAAAAGATACAAGGAAAACTTCTGTACTTATGGGAAGTTGTATTTATCACTCAATATCAGTAAGGTACTGGTTTTAGGACCACAGGCATATTAAAATTTTGGATCCTCAAACATTTTACTTGAACACAGTATATTATTTACATTAGAATGTTTCCACAACCTAGTTCAGTGTAATTGCTATGAAACGTTTTACTACATTTTATGTTTGAAATGGAAAATAAAAGTATTTGCACTATCAAAAGAAACATTTTTTTCTTTTTTTTTGTCTTTTTTTCTGCATTTTGTGGATGGTATTGGGAGAGCAGTTTTGAAAAGCTCAAATTTCATCACCAAGAGCTGTCTGCAAAATGTAAAAGGATCTAATACAGCATCTTGAATAATATGGAACTCCAAGGAGAAGTACTTGAATTGAGACATTATCAGAAACTAACCACGCAAGGAATTTTTAGAAGCACAGCTGCTAGATTTCTAATGGAGAGCTTTCATAACCCTTTCTAAAACGCAAGTCAGAACCTCATTGAAGTGTAGATGGTTTTCCCTCACCTTTCGGTCAAGCTCAGTCATTATCAATCAACATACAGCTAATATTGAATAATCCTCTGATAACAAAATGTTGATGGAATGTCCATCCAGTTTAGGTTAAGAGCGTTAACCTAGTAATGAACTAGCTGGTAAGTAAATCTGAAACTGTTATAGGCTATAGGGGTTCAAGAAAAGGTAGGATCAATGGATACTACAGTATCTTTCCTGATAAGAGAATTTGAGGGCAAGTTATTTTATAATGGTTCATGTTAGGGAACAAGATAACTTCAGAGGAAGAGTCAGAAAATTTGTGGGAATCAGGGCCATCTGAAACTCATTTCCAGAATGCAAACTGATTAAAACTAGAGTATTTTTCTTAAGCATTAGAATTGGACTCTCATTAGGGTGAAAGTTAGGTTTCAGTTGCAGCTGTGGTTAGTGTTAGCATTAGGGCAATGGAAAGTTTAGGGTCAAACTCGAACTATCTTTGAATAACAAGTCATGTTAGAATTAGGATGAATATGAAATAGGAAACTGCTAATTATATTAAGATTAAGATATGGTTAGTGTGAGGGTTAGCCTCAATATTCCAGTTAAGGTTAGAGTTACAAAAATGGCAAGATAACGAGTAAAACTACAAATTATTTTTAGAGAGGTGAGTTGAATCAAAGTTAGGATGAATAAATCTAATGTATTTTTATGGCTTTTAGAATCCAAAGGCTATCAGTTCTATGGTTAGGGTTACTGTTCTAGTTCAGGTTAGACTTAGGCTTAGGTAAGGGTAAGCTATAAGGTAAAACTGAGATTTCTGCTAACATTTTCAAGTAAAATAAGTGTGAAATTTAACAAAAATTACAGAGTTTTCCTAATTTTACTATTCAGGGTTCAATAGGGTTAAATTTAGAGTTAGGTTTCTAGTAAGGTTTAAATATATAGTTAGGGTTAGGAACTAGAGTATAATGTAAGTAAACCTGCAACTTCTTTTTGGAGATAGGGAAGTTCAGTAAAAGTTAAGATCAGTGGAAACTATGATAGCTTTCATGATATGAAGACATGAGGTTAATATTCATAATAGGGTATGATTTCAGAGTCCAAGTCAGGGAATCTGTAGGATTTGGAGAAAAGTGCAAATCATTTCAAAGACCATGAGTATCTGTTAGGATATATTTTCCATTAATTTTAGGATTGGGTTACTATTATCATCAAGGTTATTCTTAGGGTTCTGACCAGGATTAGAGTTAAGATTATGGAAATGGAAGGTTGAGAACTTGAGTGACTTACTTCCTTTGTGTCTGTATATGCACTATTCTAAGGCTTGGACTCAAGGCTTGGGTTCTATCCATGAACATTTTGCTGTAGGTTAGCATTCTACCACTTGAGCCATGATTCCACTTCCATATATCTTTGGCAGTGAATTGGAGATGAGAGTCTCACAGATTTTCCTATCCAAGCTGACATTGAACTGAGATCCCAAGATCTCTGCCTTCTGATTAATGGTAGGATTAAACTCATGAGCTACCAGTGCCATGGAAAATGCCTGACTTGTACTGATTGTTTTTACTTTTGTTCAAGATCAACATTGAATTCAATATTTGATAGCATTGTTCACTAGGTAACAAGCTGCCACTTGAGCCATATCTCCAAAAATGATTATCTTAAATAGCTGGAAATCATTAAATTTTCTTCAGTTGATATGAATCATTAGTGCTGTTCTAAAACTTATCCTAAACATTTATAGACCCTAGAGGTGATCTGAGCAGATTCTCACGGTTTTCTTCTAATTGCATAATATTTTAGGAATATGATATTTTAATTATTATTTTAAGTAGCAAAGGAGTTATTAAACAAAGCAGTTTCTGTGTACAATATACCTTGTTCAATGCCAACCATTTCAACATTCGCATCCTTGCTCTATGCAACTCTTCCTTCACTCTTTTTAATTTTGTAGGATATTTACTGGATTACTCTCTGCACTTCCCCCCTTTTCTCCTGGTCATTCTTGTACTTTTCCCCCTTCACCCCTGTTTTAACTAGCCACTTACATATGATGCAGCAACTCTAATCCTAGGCATTTACCTGAAAATTACAAACCAGGAAACAGTAAATATTTCAGCACAACCATGCTTACTGAATCAGCCCAGATACCCCTCAAGAGAGAAATGATTCAAGGAAATGTAATACACACACACACACACACACACACACACACACACACACACACACACACACACAGAGGAAATCCTACTTACCCTTCAGAAAGAGTATTGTACCCTTTGTATCTCTCATTTCTCATTTCTTCTGCCTGGTATCCAATTGTTGTCGTACTGTCCCTGTACTGCAGTAAGTGCCACATGCAAACTGATGTAAAAGATTTTCAGAGATTTGGCTAGGCATAGATTCCTAAATATGAGTTCTATGCTCATTCTCTTTGTTTATTCATGCCTTTGAGTAGTGATTGCACAGATTCATTTGTACTATTTGCTACACAGAAAAGAGATGAACGCACATACATGGATATACATACATACATGGATATATGCACGCATATGGGTATATATTAAATACTTGAATTCATCTTATGTTTTTGAGAATTACTGAGCTAACAAAAATCACATGCATTTTACTTCCTAGTCAATTCTTTCAAAGCCTAAATAACTTTGTCTCCTTTGAATACATAATTTTAAAGAGAATATCACCATCTCTAATCTTTCAATGGCCTTGAAATTAGATGTTTCAATGGGAAAAAGTTATTTAGCCAGTCCCAAATTGTGCCTTTTCCAAGTTATCAGATATTCAATCTATCACATGCCCAAATAATAGAGAATGGGAACAGGTCTACATTGAGCACTCACAGTCGACAGCTCTCTGGACTTTCTCAGGAAGAGCTTTCTGCCATTGTGGGATGGATAGGGCTGGATAATATACAAACAGACAACATAGATTGAAAGTATTGTGCTAAGTTGACACCTGAAATATTGTATGTTTCAACTGCATAGTATTGGTTTTCATGAATCAGTTAATCAGGTTCTTTACACCATATGATGTTACTAGACTGTGGAATGCATGTTTATTGCATTTACTTTGTAGAACTTATTTTGAAATTTGGTATAAAACGTTCACCATTTTTTTAAATATGGATTACTCCTAGTTGTCAAGAGTGAGGAATTGCCCTGGAACTTTGTAATTTGAAGTCTTATGTTGTCATATGTCATATCCTATTTTCCTTTTACAGAGTTGGTAAAAAAATATATGTAATTTATTTTATTTTATTTTATTTTGGGTCTGGTCGTGGGGCCTGAGCTCTTGGCCTGCGTACTGTCCCTCAGCTCTTCAGCTCAAGGCTGGTACTCTACCACTTGAGCCACAGCGCCACTTCTGGCTTTTTTTTGTGCTTATGTGGTGCTGAGGAATCGAACCCAGGGCCTTAAGCATGCAAGGCATAGCGCTCTACCACTGAGCCAACTTTCCAGCACTGTAATTTATTTTTTATTTTTATTTATTATCTATTACAGAATTTGAACTCAGGGACTGGGCACTGCTCCTGAGGTCTTTTGCTCAAGGTTAGCTCTCTACAACTTCGAGCCACAGTATCAATTTTAGTTTTCAGTGATTAATTGCTGATAAGTGTCTCACAGTGACTTTTCTCAACCTGGCTTTGAACTGTGATCCTCATATACCAGATTAGCGAATATCACAGGCATGAGCTACCTCCACCCAGTTATACGTAATTTAAACTGTAGTTTTCTGAAGTCTTTCATCCTACACTGAATATTTTTTCTTACGAGGTTTCTAATAAATATGTAATCTATTCAATTTTGAAAAGTACTGTGTACCTCACACTTATTTGTGGCATTTCTGAAATCCAAGTTTCTCTGTGTGTCAGGGTGGATACTTTTGCCTGTAACAAGTATGTTGAACACATAACCTCTGGCTACTTAAAGAACAAAGGATGAGAAGCTACAGTAGCCAGATAAAGAACTTCCAGGATAATTCAATGGCAACTCATGTACTCTCTCTGTAGGGGAACAGGCAGCATAGAAAAGAAATTCTTATATTTGAAAGTGATTGAGTGTGTGTGCACATAGGTGTTCACTTATTTATCTGTTATTATAGTTTTAGATATATTCACTAGTATAAAACAATATTTCATATATATATGCAATAACAGTTTCCAAAATCCAGGGAACCACCTCCATGGGCACCGCTTTCCTATGTTGCTCTCTGGGTAATAAGAATGAAACGTGGAATTGTCTTGTTGTAGAGAATTTACTCAGAGATTCAAGCATTTTTCTTTTAATAGGTTGCTTGTTCCTAACCCTAAAATTAGGAAGTCTGTTAATATGTATGTTAAAGTATAATATATTTAATATATTATTTAAAATGTATAATTATTGTTTATTATAAAATATATTTCATATAATACCTGAGAATATTATATATTTATAAGAAAAAATACAACAAACGTATCAGTCCATACTTTCCTAGCCATGATTAGCTTCAGTACAGTTAAGCACATTACATCTCAACAGGAAAATTCTACTGAAGTTCTGATCCCCTTGAGCTAGATAAGGAGAATTCCTGTAAAAGAAGCCTCTCCTCAACTATGAGAAAAGATATGTTTGGAAGATTAGTTTAGTTTAGTGTTTTTTTTTATTTTTTGGCCAGTCATGTGGCCTGAACTCTGGGCCTGGGCCCTGTCCCTCAACTCTTCAGCTCAAGCTTAGTGCTCTATCACTCGAGCCATAGCGCCACTTCTGGCTTTTTCAGGTTATGTGGTGCTGAGAAATCGAACCCAAGGCCTCATGCATATCAGGCAAGCATTCCACCACTGAGCCACTAATCCAGCCCAAGTTTGCAAGTTTTTGAGAAAAGGAATTTGGCATTTCCTTTGCATCCTTGATTAGTCATGAATAGATATTATTTGGCTCCAAATTTTGTCTCCTTGTAGGTTCCCTAAACAGTTACACATCAGCCTCATTCCATCACATATCTTTAAGTCCTTCTTTTATTTCTTTTTATCATTTTTGTTTCCTAAAGCTTGATTGTTGATCCTAAAGCTTGAACTCATGGCCTATACAGTGTCCCTGAGCTCAATGCTAGTGCTCTACCACTTGAGCCGTGCACCACTTCTGGCTTTTTCTGTCTGGACATGCTTTGAATCATAATATTCAGATCTCAGCTTCCAGGGTAGCTAGGATTACAGGTGTGAGCCACCAGTGCCAAGCAAGTCCCACTCTTTTAAATATTATTCTAAAAGCCTCCAATCCAAGGTCACTCCTAAGATTGTAAATGGAACTATGCCAATAGTTCCTTTAATTGTTCTGGCTATGGTGTTTCTTTTGCAAATTATATTGAAACTATTCACTGTTCTCTTCCTAATCCATGATTCTAGATGTGTTAGTAATAATTACTTAAATTTAGCTGCTATAAACCCTAAATCTCTCAATTATTAATTTCATTTAATTCTTTCAATATGATTGTTTGTCAATACAAATATGAACTTACACTCACTTTCTTGAATCTACCCCTTGGCATGAGCTGTGCCTCGGCCTATTCTACCTCAAATGCAAGAGGTTGGCAAAAGAATAGCGTACAGTATTCCTGCTTAAGAGTCAGGACAAGTAGTTGAGTGCCTAAAAGAAGCATTGCATTCCTGGCATGGGAAGAGGTGGGAGAGACAACAGCCTAGAGAGCGAACTGGCAGTCACAACATTTAACAACTTCTCCTTTAGAGACACTGATCTCCTGAAAAGTGGCAGTGATATAACTCACTTAGTGAATTTTCATATATGAAGGAAGTTGTCATGTCTCACTACACAACTCACTTGTAGTCAAACAGAGGGTCATTCTTTTGTGTCCTCCTTAGGCCCAGTCTCATTTTATCACCATCTTAGACTTTGCCCAGACTCTATTCCTACCAGAAGGTCCCTGATGAGGAGGAATGTGTGGTATCTTGGCCTTTGATTAGCCCGATGGGAACTGAGGCCACTTTTAATTTTGTTCCTTTTCATTCTGACAAGGCTGTGGTAGGTGATGGGAAAGCTCATTCTCTGAATTGTTCCCTATTACCAAATCCCTTCAGAAAAAGTCAAGGAATGACAGATTCTGCCTGAGGGAGTGAGTTTCTCCATTTCCAAAGAGGTCAATTAATATCTGATTATGAGGCCCACTTGGTGGTCCTTCCCCAGATCCTCTAAACAGGAGTGGATGTTACCTCAGACACCAGGCCATCCTCATATTTCTTCAGCTCTTTCTCATGAAAATAAAGGTCATAGGAATTGAGTTGAGAAACAAGGAGAAATGAGAGTAGCAGAAGAATCATTGGCATTGGGAGCAATTAGAAACACTGTGTGAAATAAGGGCTCAGAAAATCTAGGATCACTCACATCATTTGGGAATCACATCACAGGATTTGGGAATAAAATAAATAAATTACTACCTACATTAGTAACTCCACTGCTCTGGCTACATTACAAGTGTTCTCTCAAAAGGTAGCTGTACTAATTTGATGAGGAAAAAGGAGCACATTGTTTCCTCACCAAGTTCTACTAAGTATCTTCTTCCATAACCGAGGTTGTTCTTTCCCTGTACTTGTCGGTTACTTTCCTTTGCTGGATTCAATCAATGACACTTGAAAGTGTTATCATCTTCAGACATGTAATTACATTTTGTTTTAATCCATTTGTTATAATATAAAACAAATTTTTTGGGAAAATATGTCTATGCTATATTTTATTCCATGCCATATTTATTTGATGTTATTAAGTATTATTTTAATAGTTTCATTTTTAAAACCTGAAGAAAATATTTTGTTACTGTTAGCACCAATTAGTTGCACCTTTTTTTGTATTTTTTCATATTTGTATTTGTTATTAAGCTTCTAACAATGTCTTTTCCCCCTACTGTTGCGTTCTTAAAAGTGCTTCAAATTATAAACTCTATATGATGATCTGTATGTGTTCATTTATAAATTTAAATTTTTATCTAATATGCACATTTTATATGATATTTTCATCGTATTGTAATTGCTCTGAAATCAATATGGAAGTCCTTGATTAACAAAAAAACGCAATGCCACAAAACCAGTGAAATTAAGATTAGGTATCTATCCAAAAATATTTAGCAATGATATAGTAGAAACATCCACTTCTCTTATATACCAAAACATGTTTATAGCTATGAAAGGTGCATTTTCTTTATTCTCTCTTTATGGAACATCCAGGTTGATTACACAGCTTGGTTGTTATGAATATTGCTGCCATGAACATATATGTTCATATTGATTTATATTCTTTCAGTATGTATCCAATTTGCAATAATGGTCTTCAAGATATTTGTGTTTTTTGTATCGTGTAAACTTCCATTATGATCTCCATATGGGTTTCACTAGTTTACAATGCCA
The DNA here is from genome assembly GCF_024711535.1 of Dipodomys merriami. Classification (NCBI taxonomy): domain Eukaryota; kingdom Metazoa; phylum Chordata; class Mammalia; order Rodentia; family Heteromyidae; genus Dipodomys; species Dipodomys merriami. The sequence goes on from NW_027206483.1 coordinate 307,863, forward strand.
CACCACCAAACACAGTTCCTGATTTTTTTCAACCTCTCCAGCAGGTTTTTTATTTGCGTGGTGTTAGCTCTTCTGGTGTGTAAGATGGGATCTCAGTGAATTTCCTATTTATTTTCCTATGTATTTCCTCTGTGGATAAGAATCTCAAACATTTCATTTATTTACTAAACATATTGGTATTTCATTCTTGATCAGTGTCTTTCTTTGTCTTTTGGTATTTGATCAATTTTTAAGTTTATAATATTTGATTTTTTCCCATTCCAAATACTCACTTTAATAAAAAGATTTTTTTCATTACAGTGTTGTATTGCTTGGATATTTTGATTTTGTGAAGGCTAAGAGAATTTGATATTGTTCTCTCAGTCAAATTATAAGCCTGTAAAAATGACGTGAACCTGATTAAATGAAGTTCTTTCTGCACATTTTCTCCCGTACAGATTTCTCTGATTCATGAAATGTGTATTTTGTGTCATGCTGGATGCCTATCTAAGTCTGTGTTTGGATGATTCAGGAAGAATTGCAGAATTCGCCACATAGATTTTGGAGCAAAGGCTTATAGCTGGTAACTGGGCAATGATTCATAAGGCAGCTGAGGCTGAATCTATGATCCCTTCTACCTGTGTTCAGTTCCCAATCTCTTGTAATACACTCCTCACTTCCCATGCGGTGGTTTCCCATTCTATACAAAAGGTTTCTGGAGCTTCATGTTATTTTGGCCTCCTAGTAGGCCAACATGAGGGGAGTGAAAGCAAGCAAGGCAGATATGTCAGAGGAATTTACTTTTTTTAATTGTGTAAATGCCATACAGAGAGGTTACAATTACATGGGCAAGGTAATGAGTACATATCTTATCAAGCACTGTGGCCTCCTCCTTTGATTCCCCTTCCTATACCACCCCAACTCACCACCCCCACCCCGTGGTCCCTCCTCAGACCCCCCTCCCGCTAAAGTTGTAAAGTTCGTTTTTCAACATAACGTCTTTCACATCTCATTGTTGCAATGGATCCACCTGTACCCCAATTTAAACAATTTCTTTTTTCACTTCCCCTGCACAAAGTATTCCAATATCAAGTGCAGTGAACACAGGGGGCATACAGTGGGGTAGGGACATAAAAAGCAACAAAGAAATCAACTTATAAATATGATAGAAACAATCACAAGAAAGAAAAAAAATTGAATTCTTATCTTGGGGTTCATTTCGCCTAACATCAACTTATCTGACAGTTTCTTCTTGTCTCAGACATGTACTAGTTATTGAAAATAAGGGAAACCATTAGACCTATGCTTCTTTGGGCCTGGCTTACTTCATGTAAAAAATTTTTTTTGGTCGGTTTTGGGGCTTGAAATCTGGGCCTGGGCACTGTCCCTCAACTCTTCAGCACAAGGATAGCACTATCCAACTTGAGCCACAGTGTCACTTACAGCTTTTACTGCTTATGTGGGGCTGAGGAATCGAACCTAGGGCCTCATGCATGCAATGCAAGCACTCTACCACTCTGCCACCTTCCCAGCCCTGGCAGAGGGTTTTTATCTGTAGATCCATCACACTTGGGAGCTTCTGGCTGAAAATTCCAGAAAGACAAAAGTGAAGAAACACTTAAGAGAAAATGTAAAACAGAAAGCCACAATGTTTAACCCTATAACAAATTTCTAGGATAAGGAGACTCACTAATTGGTGTCACCTGAGGAGAAAAAGGAAATATTCAGGAAGAATGAGAAGGAAGTTGGAGGGAATAGAGAGAAAGAGACCTAGACTACCTAGAGCTGGGACCTCAATGTGAGCTTAATTTTACTGGGGAAACCAACACCAAGGACGCAATACCTTACAATTTTGATTACTCTCTCTCTCATGCTACAAAGCCTATTCCAGATCCACTTCCACTCAGCATGGTGTCAATTCTGGGAACCAGACTGAATGCTGAAGGTTCCCAGGGGATGGAAAGACTGAAAACCACAGGGTTAAAGCTCAGAAAAGATACATGCCATCAATTCTCACATGTCATTTGTCAAAGTAAATTCTACAACCAAGCCTGGTACCAATGGGGATGGGAATAGATATTGACAGCATTATAATAATATCTACTATTATTATCATATAATAATCTAACATCTATTGTTTCATCAAAGGGAGAGAGATAGCATTTCTCCCTTTTTAGGTGTATGAGACAGGGCATTCTATAGAAAGTTTGTCAATTGGGGGCTCTCTGAATCTTTTCTCCCAAGATTGTGGCTATGAGGTTTCGGGGAGGAGAATTAGAGTAGAAAAGTGAGTTCTCAAGCTGGGTACTGATGGGTGACACGTATATACCAAGCCTGAGGTCTGAGGATTATGATTTGAAGTCAGTCTGGGCAGGAAAATCCATGAGACTCATCTCCAATTAAACAAAAAGAGCCCTTATTGGATCTGTGGGTCAAATGTTAGAGCATTAGCTATGAGTGGGTGGGGGAGACAGATTCTTGACCCTGAATTTAAACCCAGGATTGGGGGATGGGTGGAAATATATTCTCAGTGCATGAAATCAAAGGTTTATGGTCAACATCACTATTGATGTTAACTTTGGTGTAGAGTTGATCAGTTTTATTCTGGAAATGATTTGTTCCACTCTTCTCTGTCCTGTATTCTTTAAAAGAAACAGCTTTGAACAATCTATACCTAAGATGTGTGGATTGCACAGAAGCACTGGTTTCATTTTTTTCTACTTACAAAATGGTACATAAATAGTGTACAAAGGAGTTTTAATTTAATATGTCGGTTTGTGAGTACATCTTGATCGATGTCATCAATTTGATTATTCTTCTCTATCTCACCCAACCCCACCCCCTCCATTTACGTGGTCACATTTTCACACCTGTGCATTGAATATTATAACTGGATTCTCCCACTGCACCAGTTTGGCAAAGAAATTTCTTCATTGTACAGGCAAGGAAGATGAAGCTGAGGACTACATGCCCAAGACACCATAGCTATTACTTTGCATCAAGATTATTTGACTTACAAAATCTTCACCAAAAGAAGCATGATAAAAAAGAACATGGCCAGGAACTAGAAGCATCTATCTTTGTGTGTGTATGTGTGTGTGTTTGTTCTGGTGCCTGAGTGCTGTCCCTGAGCTGCTTTGCTGACTGTTAGCATTCTACCACTTGAGCCACAGTACCACTTCCAACTTTATGGTAGTTAATTGGAGGTAAGAATCTCATGAACTTTCTATCCTGGCCTCATTTTAACCCACAATCTTCAGACCTCAGTTTCCTGAGTAGCTAGGATTGCTGGTGTGAGCCACTGGCAGCTAGCAAAACATCTATTAGATAAACATGTGGGGCAATTGGTCATTTGATACTGGTGACACTCAACCTTGCTAATTAGGAGGCAGAGATTTACAAGAATGATATCATGACCAGTTTTGACAAAAAAATTCGTAAAAAAAACTACAACAACAAAGAAAGCTAGATATAGTGTAATTTTCCTGTTAACTCACTATGTGGAAGCCATAGGTAAGAGATCATTGCTCAAGGGAGGCTTGACCTGAAAAATAATCTAAAGTGGTTAGAGCCTTAGCACCTTCAAGCACCAGTAGTGCCAAAAGAAAAAGAAAAGAAAAAAACAGAAAATGAAAGGAAAGTATAAAAAGGAACTATTTGCTCTTCATTTGTGGTTTCATTTCATTGGACACAAGAATTGAGAGTATTTTGTTTATTGTTTTAGGATGCAGGCCTCTCTAATATAAAAGCATTTATTTCAGGTAAATATTGTATTATTACTATTTATTAACTTATTATTAGACCTTTAGGTTTGGAGATTGAAATAATGGCTTTGTATATATTAGTCTAGTTCTACAACTTAGCTGTACCCAAGCTCTCTTGTATAGATTTGAAAATTGTTTATTATTAATTCTTCAATAGTTAGCTATTCTACTTTTCATCTTATATTTTCTCTCCCACCTTTTCCCCTATGTATTTTAGTTTATGTGTTCAAAACTCCTCAATTTTATCTTCTAAATTTAGAATTTTGTTTTTGAGTTTACAGAGAAGTCAGTTATTTGTGACATCTTTTAAAATTATATACAGATATATGTATTTCATATATATGATTGCTTCTTATATTTCATTGCAATAGGCAACATTTATCTGACCCTGTGCACATAGCTATTGAGCCATTGTGATCCTCTCCTAAGAATAGCTTCCCTTGTTCTTCCCATGTGAATGCTTAGAGTGCTGTTAATCATATTCAAGTGTAATTATTTGTCTTTTACTATCTATTAGATAAACTTGTGGATGTATGGGCATATCTAGTTATTAGAAATGAGGAAAACCATGCAGCATATATTTAATTGGATCTGGCTTATTTCATTTCATAGCATCCCCCCCCCCCCCAGTCTTTCCATTTCTTCAGAATGGGGTAATGACATTCTTTCCCATGGAAGCACAATACAACAGAATTGAAGATCCAGAAATGAATCTACTCCTATAGGCATATAATCTTTGATAAGGAAGTCAGAAACACAGGGTGGAAGAAAAACCGCCTCTTCAAAAAATTGTTTTAACTGGCTGTACACAGAAAACTGAAATTAGATCATTTTATATCCTCCTGCACCAGAATCAATTCCAAATGGATTGAAGAGCTCAATTTAAATCCAGATGCCTTAGGAATCTTACAGGAAGAGTTAGGGGAAGCACGGGGGCTCCTTGGCATAAGTCAAACTTTCCAAAGTAAGTCTAGATAAATGGTATTACAGCAAACCAAATCAATCGTCAGGCTCAAAAGCCATGAAAAAAAGAGATAGTGTAGCACAGATTTATTAGGTAGCAAACCTACAGATGAGAGCCTCAGCCAATGGTAAACCCTTTCTCCCGTTTCTAACTAGGTTAATTATTCTGGGTTTACATGAATATAAGTATTTTCTGATGGGGATTAGTCAGAAAACAACTAATGCTAAGACAGAGATAGTATGTAAAATGAGTTGTAGCTGGAGAAAGGGAGGGATTAAGGCAAGAGTGTCTAGTTAAAAGACTTGGCTTGGTGCCAGCTAAGTAAGGTATAGCTACACAAGGGAAGGGGAGTAAAACAGGAGTGGTTATAAACAAAAGCACTGGTCTGAAGCCTCAAAATAAGGACCGCAATCTGTGTGGACAAAACAGTCTCTAACAATAAGTTTTATTTAAATTAACAAGCATGATTTTAATTTTTTGCAGAGTGGGATGGTGTATAGTCACAGGCAATTTCTCCTATGTCACGTAATCCAATCTACTCTTTCACATGTTACCCAGTAGCCAGGTTTCAACACAAATGACTACAATGAGATTGTACAAATGACGCTGTGACTTTTCCCTCTTATGAATCAAAATTCTGTCAAATGATTTATGTCTTCCAGATGTTTACACATTTCTCATGATCTTTTTTACTATTTTGTCTTCATTATTGATAATCATAGTACATTTTGTTGTTTTCTTGTGTGTATATGTCATTTTTAGTGCTTGAACTCGATGTTTAATGGTCTCCCTTGTATTTTTTGCTCATGGCTGATGACACTCTATCCTTGAGTCACATGCTCACCTTCTGTTTCTTGCTGGATAATTGGAGATAAGTTTTCACATTTTTGTCTGTTTGGACTGACATTGAACTAAAATATTCAGGTCTCAGCCCCCTGAGTTCTAGGATTGTACATATGAATGGCTGACACCAATCTTTGCTTTACTATTATTTTAATTATGTGGTAGAGGAAAGTGGAAGTATATTTGTGTTAAGTGTGCAATTTTCAAATACAAGTTTGAATCAACTTGATATAATATAACTGTTATCAATTTTACCAGTTAAATCATGAATATTACACATTACCACAGAAATATAATGGAAAACAAAAGGCATAATTGTTTTCTTAAAACAGTCAATGAAACCATAAATTACTTTCACTTTACAAATCATGTTTTATTTATCTTAAATTAGATGGACCCATTGCAACATTGAGATGTACAAGTCGTTATGTCCAAAAATGAACTTTACAACTTTGTTGGGGGGGGTAGCGGGGAGAATTAGAGGGGCAGGGGGAGGATGGGAAGGGATGGGAAGGGGAAACAAAGGAGGAGGTTAGGATTGATAAGAAATGTACTTATTATCTTGCCCATGTAATTGTGACCCCTCTGTACAGTATTTTCACAATAAAAAATAATATAAAAAACAAAAATAAATAAACTGCAAAAAATTTGGACAGGGTGCTAATATACATATTTTTCCATCATCACCTACCACATCCTCCTTCTTCCTTCCTAGAAAAAACACCCAATCAAAAAAGGCATAGATATTTTGCTCTTGACCTTAGAAATGGAAGCAGAATGTTATGGATGTCTGAGATGTTCATTAATAGTGTTTTACATAGTAATGTCACATGCAACAACCTATGAGTTCTGCAGGTCTTAACACTACTTCCTTAGTGATGTAATAGGAGGTCAGCTTTATTGGACATAGTATTGTTTTCCACTTCCTTTCCTACCACCTGACCTAAATTATAATACATATTAACAGAAAGAAAAAGTAATGCCAACTTAAGAAAGTCCCATTGGAACAAGACGTTATGTCGAAAAGGGAACTTTACAACTTTGTGGGTGGATGGGAGGATCGATGGGTAGGGATGGTAAGGGGAAACAAAGGAGGAGGCAACAATACTTGATAAGAAATGTACTCATTACCTTGCTCATGTAATTATAACCCATCTGTACTGTATTTTCACACAAAAATTATTAATATGAAAAAATTCATTTAGGGCTCGGGGAATATGGCTTCATTGCATGAAACCCAGGGTTCAATTCCTCAGCACCACATAAACAGAAAAAGAAACACTGGAAATGGTGCTTTTCCTCAAGTGATAGACTTCTAGCTCAAGAACAGTTCATGGTCCCTGAGTGCAAGCCCCAGGACAGGAAAAAGAGTCATTTAGCTAGTAAATGCAAAATAAAGAACCCATACTTGGAATATATTATTGCTCCTTCCAAGTGATACCTAACAATAGTTCTTAATTCATGTACTTTACTTAAATTAGAATACTGTGTTGAACAAAAAAAGTGTTGTTAATAGGTCATGGCAATTAATGCCAGGAATGTGCTTGGATGTCAGGGGAAGTTTAATTCTGGAAATTGAAAGATTCCAGGATTTTGTGTGCTCAGTGCTAATCAGAAAGGGAAAGGTATCTTTGTGGCCAGTCATGGCACCAAAAATGCATATGCTGGTTAACATTTGTGACAGAAGAGAAGGAATAACTCCAGATGGAAGGAATAAATTATAGTAACTAAGGTATAGCAGAAACCGTTCTAGGAAACCATTTTTGGTTTTTGAAGAACTAATTATAAACTAGGTTTATTCCTCATTGCTTTTATTATTCTAATCACTTAGGCTCTTCTTAATCTCTGTGTGATAAGTTGTATATCCTTCTATGCTGCTCTTTCATACCTGATCTCCTTTGCTTTCTAAAAATCTCAGTCTTTCTCTATTTCTCTATGAACAATTTCTGATACTAAATCCACATATACTAATGTAAGAGTCCCATAGCTCATGAGTCATTAATGTAACAACATGGAAAAAGAGGGCATATTTATTGCTACCTCAATTTTTCTGAAAAGCTGCAATGTCACATCATTTGATTTAAATTTCCATTCTTTGTCTACATAGTGTCATTAAGTGCACATAAATGCAAATATGAGCCAGGTGCTGGTGGCTCATGCCTGTAATGCAAGCTACTCAGGAGGTTGAGACCAGAGGATTGTGGTTCAAAGCCAGCCTGGTCAGGAAAATCCATGAGACACTTATCTTCAATTAACCACCAGAAATCCGGAAGTGATGCTGTAACTCAAGTGGAAGAGCACTGGACTTGAGCTGAAGAGCTGAGGGACAGCACCCAGGATCAGAGTTCAAGCCACACGACGAACAGAACAGATGTAAATGTGACTTTAAGTTTCCTCAAAAAGAATGATAAAGTCAATAGTAATCTTCCCAAGCAGAGAAAATAATTGCAAAATGACTTTACACTCACAAAAATGTTTCAAGTTTAAAAGTCGATACTCCTGGAAAGATAAAACATAAGAATATAAGGAAGTCTGGGAAGTTCAGGTTGCATCAAGCCTAGGCAGAACAGTCTTTGTGACATTATCTAAAATTAACCAGCCAAAAGCTGTATTGGAAGAATGGCTCAAGTAATTGAATACTAGTTATGAGCAAGATTGCTGAATAAGAGCTTGAGGTTTTTTCATACACACATACAAGCATGCATATCCACACAGAGGCACTTATATGTGTAAACACACATAAGAAACAACTTTCAGAATGTGTAGAAAAGTTAGAAAATATATACTGAGTAAGACTAGAACAAGTGATAATTTTTAATATTAGAAAGTCCTCAAGTGAACTTTCCCCAAAAAAGGTTGAGACTATTACATAGGTAGGGACCAGAGATAATATAGTCAACTAATTATTATTAAAGTGATCAGATCCATGGAGGAACAAATCAGAGACCCCTGCAGGTGCATCTGAAAATGTTCATAACCTCTGTCAAATTCTAAAACGTCTTTGAAAATTGTACATAAACAGTTTAAGCACTTAGTCTAGTGGATAAGATTATCAGAGAAGTTCAGAATTGCTAGCCTGTTTCTAGATTAAATAAACCATCACACTATGGCAGGGCAATGTGATACAAGCCTGGAAATTTAGCACACAGACTAAGACAGGAAATTAGAGAATGGAATTACATAGCGATATCTTCCCTGGAACAGGTAGTATAATTTTCTCTCAATAAAACAAGCCTAACAACAAGAAAGAAATATACAGTTTGAAGTTTGGGCTAATTTTGTCACTATGTTTTGAGAAGTCACGTTTCCTATTGAAATGCAACTCATATCATCCTCTGTTGTGTTTTAAATGCTCTCTTCATTTCAGAAAATCCCTAGATGCAAAATGGCTCATGATTCCCAACTAAAAATTTGAGAAAGTAAGCATCATTCTGTTGGATTCCAAAGAAATGATTAAGGATTACAAAAACTAAAGCCTGGAGAAATGGCAAAGCTCATCTAATGTAGGACTTTGTAGACCTGGCTAAATTAGAATTTAGATTTAAAATAAATATATTTTGTTTGTAATTTCATATTCGATAGGATACTACAAAATGGTTTTCAAGTAGAAGGTTTAATTTAGAAATGCACAAATGATTCTGGCATTCTATTTGCCTGGAATATTCTTTCAATTGAGGTATAATTAGAACTTAATAGATAATACCAACAGTTCATGTATAACATGATAATGTGAATAATCTAGACAGTTGCCAACAAATGGATGCTATTAATTTATAAATTTAGAAAAAGCAATTTTTGAGACATTGGTGTAGCATGGTGTGAAGAAAGTAATTGTGTTACATCTTTTTTTCTTCTACCTATACATAACACAGGAAGACATTTCCTTAATTACGGACCTCTGTATACAATTAGAAAAATGCTAGGTTTGAGGTTTGTTTTTATTTTGTTTTTGTTGTTTAGTTTGTCCTAGGACTTGACCTCTGGGTCTGGGCACTGCCCCTGATCCTGTTTTTGCTCAAGGCTACACCTCTTCCACTTGAAATTCAATGCCACTTTTGTCTGGCTTTTCCTGAGCAGTTTACTGGAGATAAGAATCTAAGAAAACTTCTTTCCTGGGTGAGCTTTGAACCATAAACTTCAGATCTTAATATTCAGATATTCAGATCTCCTGAATATCTATGATAGATAAAATAATAATAATTGTGGGGCAAGTGTGCAGCAAAGATGGTGCTGAGAGGGAGTTGAGTAGGCAGAGACAGATTTGTTTATATTCAGTGCATAAATAGCTCCTGGAAGCTTAGGTGCATGATAGGGTGTGACCATTACAGTGATTAGTTGGTTCCTTTTCCTCCCCATGCCACCTGCTCTTTTTTGCTTTTAAACAGTGCTTGCTGTGTGTTAATAAACGAGTTCCTGCTTGACTTGCTCCCTGCTGTGTCTGATTGTCTCCTGGGTTAAGGGAAGCTTGGGAACGGGCAAGCGGCACACTTACCTTTCCTCAGACCCCGTCCATCTTTCATGGGATGAAGACCCGACATCAGGAGCCCAACTCGGGCAAGAAAGGAAAATATACCGGCTGACGCTAAGCGGTCTCTCAGGGTAAGTAAAACCCTTAGTATGGGTAATGCTATTTCACAGAAGAAGGAGGAGGAGGCAACATTAAGCCTAGAGGGAGTAAAGGGGGACTTGGGAAGTGAGAAGGTAAAGGAATGGGTCAAATTTGACTGAGAATGCACTGAAACATGCACAGTGGAAGTCAAAACAAGGGTGAAGGTTATCCCCTCTGACTTGGGTGCCCTGACTTTCCTAGGATTCCACCCTATTCCCCCGATTGGGCCAGAGGTTGTGCCTTAGGAGACCTGTGAGAAGGAGATGCAAGACCCAGACCCATACCGACCTTCCATTGAGGGGCTGAGGGCTGCAGAAGAAACCTACTCGGAGGCCTGCCCAGTAAAGGAAGTCCCACCTGGGAGCCCAGAACCTGGGCCACAGGATTCACTTCCCCAACATATCCAGTCAATCTTTCTCCAGGAGCTAACAGGCCCTTGGATCTTAAAGAGATCCGCAAGGTGGTGGTGGTGAATGGCCTGAACTCTCCTTGGGCCCATACCCAATTACAGGACATTGCTTATCACCCATGTGTCCCTAAGGACTGGCTGGATGTGGCCAAAGCCATCTTCACCAGTTCTCAGTTTATTAAATGGTGTGCTTTCTTTAAGGAGCCATGCAGATTGTGGGCGGAGAATAACTGGCAAGTTCAAGCCGCAATACCTATTACTTATGCAGTTTTAACAGGGATGGGGGAAGGGTACTCCACTGGGGTCCAACAGGCCACAATATTTGTCCAGTACCATGACCAGGTGAGGCAGGCAGGACTTGCCGTGTGGTAAAAACTGGAGCTCATCAGGTTTTGAAACCTTTGACCTCTCCTTGTTGGGCCCTGGGTGGCTAGGTTTTGATCACAAGGCCTTTGTGCTGAGCAGGAGCACAGTGAAGAAGCCCAGTGCTTTAACATTTTGTGTAACAACATCACTTCTGGTCTGTGAGTGTGTGTGTTTGTGTGTGTGTGGGGGGGGGGGGTGTGGGTGTGTGTGTGGGTGTGTGTGCACGCACACACATGCATGAGTCCTGGCGCTTGAACTCAGGACCTGAACATTGTACTAGTTTCTCTTGTAGAAGGATAGCCTTCTCCCACTGGGACCACAGAGCCACTTCAGAGTTTTTCCTAATGATATGGTCCTGAGAAATCAAGCCCAGGGTTTCATAGATGCAAAGCACTCTATCCCTAATGCACTTTCCCAGGCCTCTACATCAGGTTTGTTAGTGTTTTCTGTCCTTTATTCTTATTGCTGTTGTTGTTGTTGTTGTCACTTGTAGGAGTTGAAGTCTGGGCCTGGGTGCTTTCCTTGAGCTCTTCAGCTCAAGTCTTGTGCTCTACCATTTGAGCCACAGCACCACTTCAGGTCTTCTTGTGGTTCATTGGATCTAAGTATCTCAAAGACTTTCCTGCCCAGGCTTCATTTGAACCATGATCCTCAGATCTCATTCTCCTGAGTAGCTAGGATTACCAGCATGAGGAAAAGCACCCTGCTTCCACTTCAGGTTCTTAGTGGTGAATTGGAGATAATAGTCTCATGGGACCTTTTGTGTTTGGGAGATTTTGGAACCCAGATCTTCAGATCTCAGGTTCCTGAGAAGGCAGGATGACAGACCAGCTACTGACCCCTTGACCGTGGCTTCTGCTGCCAGGGGGTCCATGGTTCCAAGTGGTGAAGTGCTAGCCATGAACCCTAGAGGTAAGGGTCAGCACCTAGAACCCGAGTTCAAGGTTCATGACAAAAAAAAAAGAAAACATTTGTCCGCAGAAGACAACTCACACTAGTTTTCAGTAATACATAATTTTGTACTTGCCATGGAAACATATCTGAGCCTCAATATTCTTGTCTGCATAATCATCTCAGTTGTGGATCCCTTACAAGGGCACGATGTAAGAATGCACCCTGTGAAGGACACAGTACATGTCACTCTTTGCAGGACTCAGCACACAGCATCTTGTGAAACAGTTAGCACCCAATGCAGGACTCAACACACTGCACCCTGTGAAGGACTCAGCACATAGCTCTGTTCCACAAGCTGTCATTAAAATTAGGGTGCTTTCATCAATATCACTCTTCTTTAAGGAAAATTTCACAAACCATACAAGTTCACATTTAATGGTTTAATGGGGTGGTTTTTTACTTGGGGGAGGTAGTCATGGGGCTTGAACTGAAAGCATGGGGATACTGTTCTAATAATATTTGCTCAAGGCTAGAGCTCTATGACTTGGAGCCACATTTTGAAGAGTCTCATAGACATCCTGCCAGGACTGGGGTTTAAACACCCCGAGCAGCTAAGATGACGGGCATAAGCCAGGATGACATGTGTAACCCATGGAGCTGGTTTGCAGTGGTTTACATTTGGCTATGTCAGGTTAGGTGGCAGCTGTCAGTACCACACACCTAGCTTGCTCTGTAATGAGGTATTTGAAGTTCTGTCCTTCTATAATTACAGTTAGAACATCCTACCTTTTTTTGGTGGCAGTCCTGGGGCTTGAGAAAGAGTTTATACACTGTCCCTAAGCATTTGTGCTCAAGGCTACCACTCAATTTGTTGAAAGATAGCAGAACTTCCTGTTTTTCTATTTATGTGGCACTGAGGAATTGAACACAGGGCTTCATGATTACTAGGTGAGCACTGAACCACAGAGCCCCAGGAGTGAACAAGGTATAAACAGATAGAGATTTCTGTATATAAATATTGTAGACACAAAAAGAGATATTTGCATATTATTAAATTATAGATAATATTAGTACTAATTCTTAGGTATTAAATTATATCTCCATTTAATGATGTGTCCCAGGTAACAATTAATAAAGCATCAATTAATAATTACTCAATATCAGTATTGTTTATCATATATGTACATATATCCATACATATAATTAATATTTCATAGAATGAGACAGATGTCCATATATTATTGAATTATGCATCATGTGTTACTACCAATTATTAGGTATTTAATTATGTCTCCATGTACTTTTTAGTCTGTTAATGCTTAATAAAATATTAATTAAACTTAATGTACTTCCTATACTTATTGTGTCTAATTTTATCCTAGAATGATTCACTACTAATTCAATGTTTATCATTTACTGTAGTGACAATTCTTCCACCTATGACATTTTTATCTTTATTACATCCTATTACATAGCATATAGATTTGCACACAAATTATACATCCTACCTAACACTGAGCACTTATACAGAAAAGGAAAACATGTGTCATACTCGGCTTCTCACTCCAAGATTACATTTTTGGCAGTGCTGGGATCTCAACTCACGGCCTAAAAGTCTCATTTCATGAATGGGTGACTGCCAGCACAGCAGCCTCTAGCCAAATCAGCTGCCAGGCGGTCCCCAGTCCCTGACATCCTGCCCCGTATGTTGACTCCAAATTGTGCTTAGTGTAGTTATTCATTTTATTTTTTTGTTTTATTCATTTGCAATTTATTTTACTGACTGTTATTATGCATGGAATGTTTGCAGCATTTATTACATAGGATATAGATTTGCCTATGTATGAAACTTCATACCTGACACCCAGGACTTTTACAGAAAAGGAAAACGTGTCACCATGGGCTTCTTACTGCACAATTCAATTTTTGTGAGTGCTGGCATCTGATGTCATAGCCACAAAGCCCAATTCATGAATGGGTGAGTGTCAGCAAACCAGCCTGGGGCATATGGAGCTGACAAGCAGTTCACAACTCCTGAGATTAAGCACCAAGGGTTGACAAAATAAGAAGAGACTGACATGCAGAAGGTAGTACACAAATAGATATAGATATTTATAGAGTGCCAAAGATGTCTATAAATTATTTGGTTATATAGCCTACATTCCTACCAATTTTGGGGTATTTATTAGGTCTCCATGTAATTAATATTATTTTTTCATACTTAATTAATTATTAATAAATTAACCACTGTCCCTAAAACATTGCATCCATATAATTAATAGTATTCTCTTCTTTTTTTACTCATTTTATTTTATTTGTGAACATACTGTGCAGAGGGGTTACAATTACATGGGCAGGATAATACGTACATGTCTTACCAAGCATTGCAGCCTCCTCCTTTGTTTACACTTCATATCCCTTCCCAGCCTCCCCTCACCCCCTCGTCCCAATCCTTCTCCCCTCGCCCCCCCGCCAGCACCGACGTTGTAAAACTCATTTTGGACATGACAACTTGTACTTCTCATTATTGCAACAGGTCCACCTGTATCCTTAAACGACTTGTTTTTCCCGATTTCCTCTACAAGTTATACTGACATCAAATATAGTGAAAGCAGGGTTATACTGTGGGGTAGGGACATACAAAGCAACAAAGAAATAATCTTATAAATGCGTTAGAAACACATGCATAAAAGAAAAAAACATTAAAATACATTTCTAAGAGTTCATTTTCCTAACATCACATTATCGGAACTCTTCCGCTTGACTCATACATATACTAGATATTGCAAATAAGGGAAACCATGGGGCCTATGTTTCTTTGGGCCTGGCTTACTTCGCTTAATATAATTTTTTCCAAGTGTTTCTATTTCCTAACAAATTGGGCAATGTCATTCTTTCTGATGGAGGCCTAGAATTCCATTGTGTATATATAACACATTTTCTTAATCCATTCATGTGCTGAGGGGCCTCTGGGTTGGTTCCATATCTTAACTATGGTAAATAATGCTGCAATAAACATAGTTGTGCTGGTAGCTTTAGTGTGGACTTGTTTGTAAACATTTGGGTAAATGTCCCAAACTGGGATTTTTGGGTCATAGAGGAGTTCTATGTGGAGTCTTTTGAGGAACCTCCATACTGCTTTCCAAAGTGGTTGAACAAGATTACATTCCCACCAACAATGAAGTAAGGTTCCCTTCTATCCACATCCCCTACAGCATCTATTGTTGTTACAGTTCTTGATTTTTGCCATTCAAACTTGAGTGAGGTGGTATCTCCATGTTGTTTTGATTTGCATTTCTTTTATGGCTAGGGAGGCTGAGCATTTCTTCATGTGTCTATTGGCCATCCTTCTTTCTTCTTCAGAGAAGTTTCTCTTTAAGTCTTTCACTCACTTGTTTATTGTTCAGTGGTTTCTTTGAGGATTTCTTGTTGGGGGATTTAATTTTTTGAGTTCCAAGTATATTTTAGATATGAGACCTTTGTCCATTTTATGGCTAGTAAAGATCTCCCAATCCGTGGGCTTTCTATTGATCTTGCTAGCTATGTCCTTTGCCATGCAGAAGCTCTGCAACTTTATGCAATCCCATTTGTCCAACCTTTCTTTGATTTGTTGTGTTTCCGGGTCTCTATTCAGAAAATTTCGGGCCTGAAACAAGGAGACCTAGGGTTTCTCCTATTCCATCCTGTAATGTTTTCAGAGTGTCTGCTTTGACATCGAGGCCTTTGATCCATTTGGAATTGATTCTGGTGCAGGGTGATATGTAAGGATCTAGCTTTAGTTTTCTACATGTAGTTAACCAATTTTGCCAGCACCATTTACTGAAGAGGCTGTCTTTCTTCCATTCTATTGTTTTAGCTTCCTTATCGAAGATTAGATGGCTATAGGTCTGTAGGTTCATTTCTGGGTTTTCAATTCTATTCCACTGGTCCTGAGGTCTGTTCTTATGCCAATACCAAGCTCTTTTGATTACTATGGCTTTATAGTAGAGTTTGAAATTTGCTATTGATATTCCTCCAGCAGTGTTCTTTCTGTTGAGGAGCGTTTTTCCTATTCGGGGTCTTTTATTGTTCCATATGAATTTTTGGATTGTCTCCTCTATTTCCTTGAAGAATGAGGTTGGAATTTTGATAGATATCGCGTTGAATTTGTAGATAGCCTGGGGAAGTATTGCCATTTTCACGATGTTAATCTTTCCAATCCAGGAGCATGAGAGGTTTTGCCATTTTTTAAGTTCTGTGTTGATTTCCTTTTTCAAGATTTTAAAGTTTTCGTCATAGAGGTCCTTCACTTCTTTGCTTAAGTTAATTCCTAGGTATTTTATTTTTTGTGGGGCTATTACAAATGGAGTTGTTTTCCTAATTTCAGCCACACTTTTCTCATTGTTGGCATATAGAAAAGCCATTGATTTTTGGGGGTTAATTTTATACCCTGCTACTTTGCCAAAGTTTTGAATCAGCTTGAGAAAATTGGGAATGGAATCTATGGGATTCTTTAAATACAAGATGATGTCGTCTGCAAAGAGGGATAGTTTTATTTCTTCTTTCCTTTTTTGAATCCCCTTTATGTCTGCATCATGTCTTATTGCTGTAGCTAGGCCTTCTAATACTACATTGACGAGAAGTGGAGAGATTGGACATCCTTGTCTTGTTCCTGAGTTAAGAGGAAATGGCTTTAATTTTTCACCATTAAGTATAATGCTGGCTGTAGGTTCGTCATATACAGCCTTTATTGTATTAAGGAATGTTCCATGGATTCCTAATTTTTCCAAAACCTTCATCATAAAGGGGTGTTGGATCTTGTCGAATGCTTTTTCTGCATCTATTGAGATAACCATGTGGTTCTTATTCTTGCTCCTGTTGATGTGATGAATAATATTAATTGATTGTGTATATTGAACCAGCTTTGCATCCCTGACATGAATCCTGTTTGATCATTTTGTTTGATTTTTTTGTATGAATTGTTGAAGTCGGTTGGCCAATATTTTGTTGAGAAGTTTCACATCAAAGTTCATCAAAGAAATGGGTCTATAGTTCTCTTTCTTTGATGAGTCCCTGCCTGGTTTTGGGATGAGGATTAGGATGGCTTCATAGAATGTGTTCCGTAGTGAACTTTCTCTTTCAATTTCATTGAAGAGTTGGAGGAGTATTGTTGTGAGCTCTGCTTTGAAGGCCTTGTAGAATTCCGCTGTAAAACCATCTGGTCCTGGACTTTTCTTAGCTGGAAGGTCTCTTATTGGTGTTTCTATTTCAACTCTTGATATTGGCCTGTTATGCTGGTTTAACTCATCTTTGTTTAGATTTGGCATGTCAATATTTGCTAGGAAAACAGCCATTTATGTCAAGTTCTCAAACTTATTAGCTTAAAGTTTTAACCAGTATTCCCTTATAATATTTTGAATCTTGGTTGTTTCCGTGGTGATGTTTCCATTCTCATCTCTGAGTTTATTTATTTGGGTGTGTTCTCTTCTTTTTCTGATAAGATTTGCTAAGGGTCTGTCAATTTTGTTAATTTTTTCGAAGAACCAACTGTTTGTTTTGTTGATTCTTTCTATATCTTTTTGGATTTTAATGCATTTAATTCTGATTTAATTTTAATTATTTCTTTCAGTAGACTGGATTTGGGTTTATCTTCCTGCTCTTTTTCAAGGAGCTTTAGATGTGTCATTAAATTTTTGGTTTCAGATCTATTCAATTTCTTGATGTAGGAGCTCAGAGCTATAAACTTGCCTCTGTGTACTGCTTTTGCGTTGTCCCAGAGGAGCTGGTAATTTGTGTGTTCATTTTTGTTGAATAGCATGAATATTTGAATTTCCTTTCTAATCTCTTCCATGACCCACTCGTAATTCAGCAGTGTGTTGTTCAGCCTCCATGTGTTACCAACTTTCTTTGGTGGCTTTTGGTGTTGAGTTCTAATTTTATTCCCTTTGTGGTCTGAGAGAATGCAAGGTATAACTTCAATGTTTCTGAATTTGGACAAGTTTGCTTTGTGGCCTAAAATGTAGTCTATTTTAGAAAATATTCCATGTGTTGCTGAGAAAAACGTGTAATCTGATGCTACTGGGTGAAATGTTCGGTAGATATCTGTTATGTCTAGTTGATCTATGCTGCTGTTTAGATATGTGGTTTCTCTGTTGAGTTTTTGCCGAATTGATCTATCTAGTGGGGAGAGTGGTGTGTTAAAATGCACAAAAGTTAATGTCTTTGGAGTTATATGGGATTTGAGGGAAAGTAGTGTTTCTTGGATAAATTTGGGTTCTCCATTGTTTGGCGAGTAGATATTTAGAATTGTAATATCCTCCTGAAAGGGAGATTTCTTAATTAGTATGTAGCAACCTTCTTTATCTCTTCTCACGAATTTTAATTTGAAGTCTATTTTATCTGATATTAGGATTGCAACTCCCGCCTGGTTATAGGGGCCGTGTGCTTGGTACATTTTGTTCCAGCCTTTAACATTGAAAATGTGTTTGTTTTTACGGGCAAGATGTGATTCCTGCAGGCAGCAGATAGAAGGGTCTTGTTTTTTAATCCAATTAGACAATCAATGTCGCTTAATTGGAGAGTTCAGTCCGTTAACGTTAAGAGAAAGGACTGAGAGTTGTTGGGTAGTTCCTGCCATGTTATCCACCTTCTTGGGGTTTGCGAAAACTGGGTTCTTCCTATGGTTCTTGGATTCTCAGTTTGGGTGCAGTTTCTTGACCTTTATCATGGTCTTGTTGGTTTTTTATGTGTAGGACATCTTTAAGAATCTTTTGTAGGGCTAATTCGTTGGAGATGTATTGTTTCAATTTTTCTTTGTTTGGAAGTTTTTTATTTGGCCTTCACTTATGAAGGAGGGTTTAGCTGGATACAGTATTCTTGGTTGATAGTTGCTTGTTTTTAGGACATGGCATACATCATTCCAGTCTCTTCTTGGTTTCATTTTCTCTGCTGAGAAATCTGAGGTGATTCTAATTGGTTTCCCTTTATAGGAGATTAATCTTTTCTCCTGGATCGCTTTAAGGATCTTTTCCTTAGACTGAGTTGATCCTGTGTGGATTATAATGTGACGGTGGGATGTCCTATTCTGGTCTGGTCTATTTGGAGTTCTAAAAGCTTCTTGTATCTCAATAGGCCTATCTTTTTGCAAGTTTGGGAAGTTCTATGCCCAGATCCTGTTAAACAAATTTCTTAGACCATTCACTTCTGTGTCTAGGTGCTCCTCTACACCCATTATCCTTAGATTGGGCCTTCTGATGGTGTCTTCCAGGTGTTGGATAGACCTATCATATTTCTTGGACTTGTCTTGGATGGTTGTATGTTCTTTCTCTATAATATCTAGGCTGTCTTCAATCCCTGAGATTCGATCTTCTGTATGGTCTAACCTGCTGTCAAGACTTTATAATATGTTTTTTATCTCTTTTCCTTCTAATTGGTCAGCTTTGATGCCTTCAAGTTCTTTGTTGAAGCTTTGTTTTAGATCTTGTATGACCTTTTTTACTTCCTTAATTTGATGTTCCGTGTTTATTCTCAGATCACTTAGTTGAATGCTTATGGTTTCCTTGGACTCCCATTCCTTCTGTTGGGTTCCATTCAGCATTCCATTTGTGGTCTCCCTGACTTCCTTCAGCTCTTTGTTAATGGATTCCATGAATGCCTTTAGTGATCTTTGTGTATTCTCCTCCTGCTCTCTCAATTCCTGTATTACTCTTTGATTAGCTTCCTCCCATTCGTGGGATTCCTGTAGTTATCTTTGAGTGTTTTCAGCCTGTTCACGCCATTCCTGCCTTTCTCTTTGAATATTCTCAAGCTGCTCATGCAAATCCTTTGTCAGTTTTCGAGTAGTTTCCTCATGCTTATGAGATTCCTGTATAAACTTTTGGAATGCCTCCTCTCTCTCCCTATCACGCTCATACAGAGACCTTTGTATGCTTTCAATCTTTTGATTTATCATGTTTGCCAGCAGTGTTTGTAGAGCTATTTGGGAATTCTCCTCTGGATTATTCATTATCTGTTCTGTCCCCTGATTATCGGGATTGGGAATTGAGATACCCGGATTTGCCATTTTTGTTGTGTTTTTCCGGCTTACTCTGCCCATTTGAGATGAAAATAGCACCAGTTTTGTGCTAGAACACTCTCTTAATGCAAGCATCAACCCAAGTCTGAATTTGCACAGACAATAGTCTACAGATACAATCTAGTTCAACAGATACATCTATTTAACATCAAACAACTATACGTTAATGGGCTACGAACCGCAAAGAAGAATTTGGAAGACCAGAAATTATTAGGGTTAGGGAGAGATGTGGGTAAAAACATAGGAATAGATTGATGTGACCAGGCTCAGGGAGTGTTAACTAAGTCTTAATTTCAAAGCAGGAATGTAGAGAGAGAGAAAAAAAGAAAGGGAATGGGAAAAGAAAAGAGACCAGAAAAAATAGAAAGGTAGAAATTAATCAAAATATGTAGATTCGATAACAATCTATTTAGATAAGAACATGAATTTATTGAGAGAAGGGGAGGGATATAAAGAAGATGTGAAAAACTTAAAAATAAAAATGCTTAAAATATTATATAGGTATAAAGAGGTAGTACTGCTATTAAGGAATTTAAGTCTTAGAGGTTTTGACTTGAGTAATAAATTTGTGGATTAAATGTGTTCACAATGGGGGATTGGGTCTAATAGTCAACTACGGGTTTATCTGAAGATGTGCAGGACAAGAATTAAGTCACATAAAGAAGAATGAAAGAGAGGAGAAGGTGAAAAGGATAAGAAAGGAAGAAGTAAAAATGAGAAGTTCAGTAGAGTTAAACAAAAAACAAAAAGATAATTAAAAAAAAAAAAAGAGAAAGAAGACCAAAAGAAAACGCAAAAACACACACTCCCGTATCCCCAAAATAAAAATTATAAAAGGACAAGAAATTTCTGGAAAACAATTTTTTTTATGAAAAAGGCAAACATTAAAGATTGAAAAAAGTTTTAGAAAAGAAAAAAATTTTTATATAAGGTACCAAAAATAAAAACTAAAAAAAAAAAGAAGACGAAGAAGAAGAGATAAAAGAAAAAAAAATCTTCTTTGCTTTTTTTTGGGGGAGGAGTGGGAAAAATCCTGTATCTCCCTTGTGTCTGTAACCAGCCTCTTGTTGGAGTCTCTGGTCTGCTCGTGGTCCTGTGGCTTGGTTGGTTTCTTAAGTCATTTTGTTAGAACAGGCAGGAAAATGCTCTGCTTTACCCAAGATTTGGCGATCCTCCTCCCAGGCTAGTTCATTGGGAGACAGATCTGCTTTGAGTATCACAAAAGAGGGGGATGCAGTGTTGAGGTTAGGTTCTGGTAGCTTTTCCGGGGCTGGTTTGTGAGAACCTCAGAGAGCCCAGGCTGGAGCCATTCTCAGGGTTTCTGTTTACTGATTTTCAATTGCTTGTCGAGGCTGCTAGAGGGAGTGGCAGCCTCTGGCTCTGATTACCCAGTGATGAAACCCACTCCTGGTGCTGGCGCCCAAGCTGGGTGACTTTTCCCTGGGTGGAGCTGAGTCTGGCAGGTCACACAGCCGTTAAGTTCTTGTGACCTGCTAAATGACTCATTTTATTCCAAGGCCTGAGCTGGAGCTAGGAGCTCCTCCGAGCTTCGTTGGTCTACAAAATGGAGATCACAGGTGTTGGGGGGGAGGGGTGGCCTTCCCTCCTCTGCTCCCTGAGAAGGAGTGAGGACGTCAGGCTTCTACTCACGCCATCTTAGTTCCTGGGTCGTCTCTGGTCTGCGGACTGCAGGATGAAGATGTCTGCTCCTTGTCGGTTCTTGCTGGTGTTGAGTAGAATCCGCTCGCCTGCTGCGTCTGGCTCCTTCATCCCGGACTCTCTGTTGCTCAGGTATGGCGCCTGCGCTCGCTCGCCACCGCCACAGCTGCTGCCGCCGCAGCGGCTGTTGGCAAGGGCTCAGAAGTGTCTCCTTGCCTGGGTTTCCTTCTCTGGCCTAACTGTCTGTCCTGTGATGGCACACTTGGTGTAATTCTCTGACTTAGGACTGTTCACTGGAACTCTAAAACTGCTTTCTATGTGAGAGCTTACTTAGACTCCAGCTTCTCCTCTGCCATCTTCCCGGACTCTAATAGTATTCTCTTAATGTGTCAAAAAATATTCATTAAAATCCATCAGCCTCCTAAAATCAGTCTCTAATTTTATAGTAGTATCATTCAGGAACAACAAATTCAACCTTGACATTAATTTCCATCGGTATTCCTGTGAATAGGAACGAGACTCTTAGGATCTCACTCCATTGGTAGGGGTCAGAACTGGGCTTCGAACACAGAGCCTATTTTGCCGTGTTGGCCTATGGCTTCCCTGAAAGCCCATCAGACTTCAGCAATGCCAGGTTATAAACACTTTTCAGCTGTGTCATTCAGACCCAGGATGATCACCTTGAAAAGAAAAATGTTGCCGGGTGTTTTTTTTTTTTTCTTGTCAGCCTTTGAGGACCCAGGTTCGGCTGTGTGTCCAGTGGCTGCAACCCAGCGTAGAGTGTTCAAAGCTGAGGCAGAGTTGACATGCCCTGAGTTCAAGCCCTGTCCTTGACAAAATAAAAATACACACACACATACAGACAGACAGATACAGACATACATTAAAAATATTTTAAAATTTATGAAGCTCCTTGGAATTCAGGCCATTTTTCTGCCAGGCCTGGGATTTGAACTCAGGGTTTTGGTAAATCTGCATCAATGTGGGGGAAGGGGAAGTTTACCGAGCTGGAAGACAAGAAATTCTGGCCTGATCCCAGGGGCTGAATTCAAGCCCTAGCACTCAAAAAAATAATATTCGTATACATTTTAAATACATGATTTATATTTACATACACATGTTTACTGCATATGGCAGTTACTGTAGTTATTCATTTTATTTTGTGTTTTATTTATTTATTATATATTTTAGAGAGTATGATTACATGTATAACATTTTTTACATCCTATTACATAGGACACAGATTTGCTTATGTATTATACATCATTCCTTAGACCCAGCACTTTCACTGATAAGGAAAACAAGTGGGACATTTGGCTTCTTCCACCAGGATTAAGTTTGGGGGCAGTTCTGTGATTTGAACATCGGGCCTAGAAGGCCCACTTCATGAATCGGTCAATGTTAGCACACCAGTCTGATTCAAATGAAGATGTAGGGCAAATTTGAGGACCTGAGATCAAGCCCTAGGAGTGGTCAATATATAAACAGATAGATGTGTAGATTCAAGTGTGTGTGTGTGTGTATGTGTGTGTGTATTTACATATGTATATGCATCTATAAATAAATTTATACAGAGACAGATAGACATTTATGTAGATTCTAATGTATAATTCTATATAAAGAGTGATGTCCCTATCTTATTTTTATATATTCTATTACTACCAATTATTTAGTCTAAAATTATGCCTCCATTAATTAATCACAGTAGGAAACTTAATAAAGAATTAAATTAATCAATGACCTATATTTATTTCATACAATCTTATACTAGAATGACTAGCTAATTAGTAATTTAATTAGTACTTTACAAACATTCTATTATTGTTCCTATAGATAGGAACGAGTTCTCTAGGATCTTCAGCCCTGTAGGTGGCAGTCCCAGGATCGAACTCAGGGCCTAGGTTTCTGGGTTGGGCTCAGGATTCACTGACAGCCCACCAGCCTTCGGCCGTGCAAGGTCTCGTACAATTTTCAAGCCGAGTCATTAAGACTGAGGATGGTCACAGTGCTAAGGAAACAAAGGTAAAACTGTTGTGTAAAACTTCCTGGTTTTTCCTCTTCTATCTTGTTTTTTTTTTTTTTTTTTTTTTTTTTTTTTTTTTTTTTTTTTTTTTGCCAAAGCTGGGAGTTGAACTCTGGTCCTAGGATCCCTGGATCATCTGTGGGTGTAAAAGCTGCACCCCAGCCTAGGGTAATCAAGGCTGAGGCAGAGTTGTGATGACCTGAATTCAAGCCCCATGCTTGCACCACCAATAAAGTTAAAGTCCTGGCTAGGAATTTGGGCCATTTTATCTGCCAGACCTGGGATTTGAACTCAGGGACTGGGTAACTCTATTTTGCTCTGGGTGAAGTGGAAGCTAACCTCCTGGAAGAAGAAAATTCAGGAGCATTTCCCAGGGTGTGAATTCCAGCCCCAGAATAGGCAAAAATAATATTTATATACATGTATAATGTATATCATATATATGTGTGTGCATAGATATTGCATATTGTACCTAGGACACAATATTTCCACAAAAAGGAAAACAGGACAATATTGGCTTCTTACTCACCTATTGTCTTCGGCACTGCTGGGATTTGAACTCAGGGCATGGAATGCCCAATTAATCAAGGTGTCATTGTAAGCACAGCAGTCTCAAACAAATTCACTGCCAGGCAGTTCCCAGGACCTGAGTTCTAGCCCCAGGAGTGGCCAATATATAAATAGGTAGATTTGTAAATTGCTGCAAATAAATATATATATATATATGTATATATTTAGAGAGAGAGATGTATATATATATATATATATTCCACTGTATATTTAAACATATAAGTATATTGATAGAATGTGAGATGTCTGTATATTATTAAATTACATGTAATATATTACTAATAATTATTAGGTATTACATTATTGTTAAATTACTAGGTATTAGGAATTAAATTATGCCTCAATTTAATGATGTACATGGATTAAGGCACAATAAAGTGCTACCTTGTGTAAAAGGATCTCAGGGACAATGTCTAGGCTCATAGTTCAAGTCTCAGGACCTGCACCAAACATAAAAAAGAGCCAGTAACTCCATGTGTCTATGTATGTATGCATGTATTTCTATCGGTGAACATACAGTCGTTACGAAGAAAGGCAAACAACTAAGACATTTGCTTTGAATAGAATGATATAATAGAACAGAGAGTGATTCTTAATGCATGATCCTGGTCAAACAAAATTAAGACCCAGGCTTGGAATTTGCACCATTTTTCTGGAAGGCCTGGGATTTCAATTCAGGGTATGATTAACTCTCTGGCACTGTGGGGAAGGGGAAACTCACCGCCGTGGAAGACAAGAATTTCACATCAGTTTCCAGGGACGGAATTCAAGCCCCAGCATTGTTAAAAATAATATTCATACATGAGATCTATTTACATACATGGGTTTACTCCATATGACATTTGTTACCTTTATTTATTTTTATTTATTTTATTTAGTATTATTACATATATAACATTTATTTCATTTATTACATCTTTTCACATGGATTTATTTGCATATGGATTATACATCATATTGAGACCCAGGACTTTCACCAAGAAGAGAAATAAATGCATCAAAATTGGTTTCTGACTCCACATATAAACTTTTGGCCATGCTGGAACTTGAACTCACAGCCCACAATGCCCAATTCATGAATGGGTCAGTTGTAGAAAAAAAGCCTTTGGCAAACTGAGCTGCCAGTCAGTTCTGAGGACCTTCGATGAAGCAATAGCAGTGGTGAATACATAGATAGATAGATAGATAGATAGATAGATAGATAGATAGATAGATAGATAGATAGATAGATAGATAGATAGATAGATAGATAGATAGATAGATAGATAGATAGATAGATAGATAGATAGATAGATAGATAGATAGATAGATAGATAGATAGATAGATAGATAGATAGATAGATAGGACAGACAGACAGATAAATAGAAAGATAAATAGACAGACAGACAGATGTGTAGTTTGCTATATATATGAGAGAGACAATGTAAGGATATTAAATTATATATATATTATGAATTATTAGTTATTGAATTATGCTTCCACTTAATGAAGTATCATGGTTGAATACTTATTAAAGCGTTAATGTAAAAGTAGTCAGTATTCCTTAATTAGGAGAATCATACCATTGTGCTAGTATGGAAGACATAATCCAATAGTTTTTGTGTGGCATTCTATAAGAGAATCATGAAATAACTTCAAATTTAATAGTTGCTTTTATAACATTCCAGTAAGCATTCCTATAGATAGGAATGATTTTCTCAATATCTCCCGCCATTTGTAGGTGGCAGTCCTGGCATTTGAACTACAGACCTGAGTAGTTTACTTTGAAATGCAAACCATTAGAATGACACTGTGAAGATTTCAGATTTCCGATGAAAGAAAAGTATGAGAAGAAAAAAACTCAGGTTTCAGCAATCCTGCCTGTAATCCTAGATCTTCAGGAGGCTGAGACGTAGGGAATGCCGGTTTGAATTCAGCCAGGACAGGAAAGTCCACCACATTCTCATTTCTGAGGGATCACAGGAATACAAAATCTCCATGAGTGGGGCTATGGCTCAAGGGCAGAACACTATCCTTGAGCAAAAGGAGCTCAGGGACAGTGCCTAGGCTCATAGTACAACCCCCGCAACAGCCAAAAAAAAAAAGCCAGTAACTCTATGTCTCCCCATGTATGTATGCATATATTTCTATCAGTGAAGGTCCAGAGTCCCTATGATGAAAGGCATCCAGCTAGGAAATTTGCTTTGAATAGAATGATTCCATAACACAGAAATTGCTTTCAAGACAGTGCGTGTTCCGGGGCTCCCTTTGCTGTTCCCATTTTAGCCTGAGGTTTTCTCCTCACCAGGGACTGCTGGAGGAAGTCTGCCTCATTGTTGGAACAGGCAGACAAAAGCTCTCACTCCTGTACTGCTGTGTAACAAAAAACTCCATCAAGGCCAATTAGTGAGGAGGAGTGTGGGCTGGCTCTGAAGGCCAGGAGAAAAAGGCCTCTTTGTACCCCCGAGCTATCTCTCTCTCCAGTGCTGTTTTGACAGGAAGTCTTTATTTGTGCCACCTCCCATGATAGGCCAAGTTCCCTGCACTTATCCTGTCTTTGTTAGACTATGTTCTAGTTTTAAAATAACCTGCTACAATTAATTCAAGGGTCCTTCTGGCAAACAACTAAGGAGCTGAACCTAATGAAATGACTCATTATTGGCAATGGTGCCTCCCTAGGTTTCTGGAAGCTTGCTAAATCTAAGCACATGTGTAATATCACAATGCTTCCTGTCATCTAAGGCTGGTGAAGCTCATCAGATTTTGAAACCTTTGACCTCTCCTAGTTGGGCCCTGGGTGGCTGTGTTTCAGGGTTGAACACAGGACCTGGGTGCTGACCATGAGCTCAGAACAGGAGCTCAGTTCTTTACCATTTGGTGTCACAGTTTCACTTCTGGCATCAGTGTGTGTGTGTGTGTGTGTGTGTGTGTGTGTGTGTGTGTGTGTGTGTGTACATGTATGTGTGTTCATTCACTTGTCCTGGAGCTTGAACTCAGAACCTGAGCACAGTACCTGAGTTTCTCCTGTACAAGGATAGCATTCTACCACTTGAGCCACACAGCCACTTCAGGCTTTTTTCTAGTGATATGGTACTAAGGAATCAAACCCAGGGATTCATACATGAAAAACACTCTACCACTAAGACACATTCTCAGTACACCACTGCAGGTTTCTTTCTTTCTTTTCTTGGAAGTTGGAAGAAATGAAATCTAGGCCTGGGTGCTGTCCTTGAGCTCTTCAGCTAAATCCAATTGCTTGAGCTACAGCACCCCTTGTGGTTTTTGGTGGGTCAATGGAGAGAAGTGTCTCAAGGAATTTTCTGCCCAGGCTGGTTTTGGACCCGTGATCCTCAGCTCTCTGCCACCTGAGTAGCTTGCATGACAGGCGCTAGGCTTCCACTTCAAGTTTCTAAATGGTGAATAGGAGATAAAAGTCTCATGGGACCATTTGTGTCTGGGATAGTTTTGAACCCAGATCGTCAGATCTCAGCTTCCTGAGTAGGCAGCATGACAGTCCTTAGCTACTATACGCCTAGACCCTAACACTCTGTTGCAAGGGGTCCTTGGCTTCACGTGGTAGGGCACTAGCCATTATCCCAACAGGTAAGTGTCAGTGGCTAGGTCCTGAGTTCAAGGTTCATGACTGAGAAACTTAAACCAAAAAAATTGTCTGCAGGAGACAACCACTATAGTTAGGTACATACATAATTTTGGCCCTGACAGGGGCAAATCATCATCTTACTTGTGGAGCTCTTACAAGAACCAGATGAAAAAATGCACCGCGTGAATGACTCAACACACAACAACTCATGAAGGACTCATCACATAGCTGTATCGCACATGCTGTCATTAAATTAAGGTGCTTTCATCAGTATCACCATTCTTTCAGAAACACCTCACAAACAGTCCAAATTTAGATTTTAGAGGGATGGGGTTTTGGGGGGAGGGCATCAGCCATGGAATTGCACTGAAAGTTTGGGCGTACTGTCCTAAGATCTTTTGCTCAAGACTAGAGCTCTACCACTTTGAGCCACAGCTCAGAGATTCACAGACATCCTGACAGGGCTGGGTTTTAAACCCACCAGTGTCAGATCTCAGTTCCTGAGTATCTTGGATGACAGGGGTAAGTAAGCCAGCAGCATCCGGTTCTGTGGAGCTGGGTTGCAGTGGTTTACCTCTGGCTAAGTCAGGTTAGACAGCAGCTGTCAGCACTAGACTCCCTCCTTTCTCTGTGATGAGGTATTTGCAGCCCTATCCTTATATAGTTGCAGTCAGAACATTCTATCTTTTCCTTTTTATTTTTTGTTTTGGTGCCAGTCATGGGTCTAGAGGAAGGGTCTAGACACAGTCCCTAATTTTTTATGCTCAAAGTTCGTGCTCAACTGTTTGAGCGACAGCACAACTTCTGGATTTTCCTATGCACACAGTAGTGAGGAATCGAAACCAGGACTTTCTACGTACTAGGCGAGCACTCTATCACTCAGCCCCATTAGTGACAAGTGTATAAACAGATAAATGTTTAGACTTGTAGATAGATAGATAGATAGATGGATGGATAGATGTATATAACGTGAGATGTCTCTATATTATGAAATTGCATATACAATATTACTACCAATTATTGGAAATTAAATTATTCCTTCCTTTTTTAAGCATCATGATTGAATACATAATAAAATATTAATTGAAAATCATTCAATGTTGTATAATTGTGTATAATTTTACAATTTAATCATACACTAACTACTAATGTAATTGTTACTTTTACAAAATTCCATTCGCACAGATGTATATTGGAAAGTGTTTCTTAGAATCTCCTGCCATACCGGCAGTCCAGGATTCGATTTCCAGGCTTAAGTTTCCGGTTTCAGCTTGGCTTCCCTAATAGTCATCCAAATATCAGCAATGTAAGGTCATGTACACTTTCTGGGCATTGTCATTTAGACCCAGGATAGTCACAATGCAAAGAAAAAAAAAAGTAAAACCACCTCCTTGAACTTCTCAGTTTTATCCTTCTCCTTTTTATTTTTATTTTTGCCAGCCCCGAAATTTGAACTCAGGACCTATGATCCAAGGATCGGCTGTGGCAGAGATACCAAGACCTGAGTTCAAGCCCGGTGCTTGGCCCAAAACATCATCCTCATCCTCCTCCTCCTCCTCCTCCTCCTCCTCCTCCTCCTCCTCCTCCTCCTCCTCCTCCTCCTCCTCCTGCTCTTCCTCCTCCTCCTCCTCCTCCTCCTCCTCCTCATCATCATCATCATCATCATCATAATGCCCTGGCTTGGAGTTTGCACCATTTTTCTGGCAGGCCTGGGATTTAAACTCAGGGTCTGGGGAATTCTGAGGCACTGTGGGTGAAGGGGAAGATCACCGTCCTTGAAGACAAGCAATTCAGACAAGTACCCAGGGCCTGAATTGAAGCCCCACCACTATAAAATATAATAGTCATATATTAGATCTATGTCATATGGGTTTACTCCATATGGTATTTATTACCCCTATTTATTTAGTATTATTGTACATATAACATTTTTTTTATTACATCATATCACATATACTGAGACCCAGGACTTTCACAGAGAAGGAAAAAAATGTGTGAAAATTGGCTTCTTACTCCATGAATAAATTTTTGGCCATGCGAGGATTTCAACTCACAGCCTACAATGCCCAATTCATCAATGGGGTCACAGTCTTAGCACACCAGCCTCCAGCAAGCTGAGCTGCCAGGAAGTTCTGAGGACCTATAATCAAGGCACAGTACATATATAAACATGTATATATATATATATATATATATATATATATATATATATATATATATATATATATATACATATATATACATACATATATATGTTTATATATACAGAGGGAATATGATATTATAAAATTATACATATAATTACCAATTATTAGTTATTAAATTATGCCTCCATTTAATGAAGAATCATCGTTGAATCCTTACAAAAGCATTAAGAATGTATCAGTCAATATTCTTTTTTTTTTTTTTTTTTTAATCCGGTCATGAGGCCTGAACTCTGGGCCTGGGCGCTGTCCCTCAGATCTTCAGCTCAAGGCTAGTGCTCTACCACTTGAGCCTCAGTCCCACTTCCGGCTTTTTTCTGCTTATGTGGTGCTGAGGAATCGAACCCAGGGCCTCATGCATGCAAGGCAAGCACTCTACCACTGAGCCACCTTCCCAGCCCCTCAGTCAATATTCTTAATCATACCGTGGTTCTAGAATGGAAGATATAAATTCAATAATTTTTGTGTGGCATTCTAAAATAGAATCATGAATTAATTTCAAATTTACTTATTATTTTTATGACATTCCATTAGCATTCAAATGAATCGGAATGAGTTTGCAGGATCTCCCTCTATTTGTGGGTGCCAGTCCTAGCATTCGAATTCCAGGCCTGGGAAGTTTTCTTCTAATGCAAACCATTGGAATGACACCGTTAAGATTTCAGATTGTCACGAAAAAAAAGAACAACAAGAACAGTAAGACAGGTTGTCAGTGGTTCCTCCCTGTGATCCTAGCTCCTCAGAAGGCTGAGATGCCAATTTGAATGCAGCCTGGGCATGAAAGTCAGCGACACTTGTATTTCTTAAGAGATCACAGGAAAACAAAAGAAATAAACAAATAAAATCCCTGAGTGGTTCAAGTTGCAGAGCACTACCGTTGAGCAAAAGGAGCTCAGGGACAAGGCCTGTATGATGGGCTTTCAGCAGGTTGCCCATGCCCAGCCCCCCAACCTGGGCAAGTTGGAACAAGCCCTCAGAGAGCACTAAGTCTGCAGCTTGAACAAAGCATCCTTCCCTGCCATTTAAGATCTGAAGCCACGAAGGCTTTGCCTGGGCTAGTGTGTGCAACTGGTGTTGAGAAACCTAAGCAACTCTATTTTACTGAAGACCCCAACTCAGTTCTGCCACCCTTGACCTATTCCAGCCACAGACAGTCCTGGGAACACTAGATGCCAGGATGTGGAGATATCTGAAATAGCTTTGCACAGACAATTTTGGGAAACACATGGTGTTTGCTTAAGGCAGGATGTCAAGGTATCAGAAACTCCAGAACAGCCCCTTCTGGGGTTTGGTGACCATTATCTAAACCAGACACCCTGCAGTTTAGCACATATCCTCTTGAGACTTCCCTGTGGCACAAGCCAACCAGTTTAAAGTATGTCAGCCCCCTTGATTTAACCAACAACTTGTTTCTGTAGTTCTCCAATCAAAATAGAGAATTGTTTTCTGATTTTCCCACAGTGTGTAGTGATTTGTTAGAAAACGCTATGGTGTATGCAAAGTCCCTGCCTTCCCTAAAAAGTATATAAAAGGTGCTGTAAACCTCGGTTGCTGCTATGTAAGTCTGAGGGGACCAAGCTTGAGCTTGCAATAAAGACTACTTTGCTTTTACATTGGTGGTGGTCTCTGGTGGTCTTTTGGTTAAGGATTTCTGAATTCAGCTTTACAGTGTGTGCAATGGTTGCATTATGTTCTGGCTGAGATGTCCCTTCAGAACACCTAGCAGCCAGCCACTGCCTCCAGGGAAACCACAGTTCCTAGGCTGTAGGAGTTGTCAAAGGTTGTGTCTCCATTTCCTCTATCTCCCTGTAGGATGTTAGCCCAGACCTCTGGGGCCTGGTGGCCATCACTCATTCATTATTCCTTATTGCAGAGTCTCAGGCTGGTCCCAAATTCTGACAAAGATAGGAAAGAGTCAGCGATTTCTTTGTCAAAAGGGGTAATCCAATAAATCCCACCGTCATAGCTTCTTTTAGAAATGAGCCTTGGTCTGCGAATGTGGCTTACTGGTAGAGTGCTTACTTAGCACACACAAAGCCCTGAGTTTGATTCCTCACTACCACAGAAAGAGAAAAAGCCAAAAGAGACACTGTGCTTAAGTGCTAGTCTTGAAAAAAAGCAACTCAGGAACATCCCCAGACCCTGAGTTCAAGCCCCAAGATTGACAAAAAAAAAGTCAGCAGAGTGAGACATATTCTTCTGGGACTCAGAGGAGGGCCG
>NW_027206483.1:342500-376035 GCF_024711535.1 Dipodomys merriami
TTTTCTTTTTGCTTATGTGGTGCTGAGGAATCAAACCCAGGGCCTCAGGCATGCAAGGCAAGCGCTCTACCACTGAGCTACCTTCCCAGCCCAGAATACCTGTCTTCTAGTTGAGCACACATCTACAGCTATCCCACCTATCTCTACCCCTACCCCTACCCCTCCAGGTTTCAGAGGAATCATTCCTTCCCCTGAGGACAAAGAAATAGGATGCATTGACAGGTTTGAGCTTTATGTTCTCCACACAGTCAGGGGCTGCTGGGAGCTGCTGTAGAGGCCAGAGATCTAGGCCAGAGCAAGTAGATAGCTGTTAGAACAGAAGAGACTATGAAAAGACATCCATGCACCTGGATGCCAGTTGCTCATGCCTATAATCCTAGCTCCTCAAGGCAGACACTTGAGGATAAATCAAGATTCAAAGCTAACCTGGGAAGACTCTTATCTCCAATGAATCACCAAAAAGCTGGGAAGTGGAGCTACTATAGTTCAAGTGGTAGAGCACCAACTTTGTGCAAACAGGCTAAAGGTTACCACCTAGGCTTTGAGTTCAAGACCCGGTAAACACACACACACACACACACACACACACACACACACATACACACACACACACACACACACACACGCTATGTGCATGCAAAATCAGAGATTTCTACATTGAAATTTTTAGTTATTCTCTACCTTTTCTGCATTAAGCCTGGTGGTTGTTGGCCTAGGAGTTTGATGCATACAACACCACTTGGCATCTTTAATTTTGGGGAACAGAATGGCTAGAAAGTCAGCATTTCCCATCCCAGCTCCTTGACTGGGTCGTGATCTATCCCTGCCCTTTGGGGCTCCATTTACACACTCACCAAGATTCTTTTAAAAAGCATCACATTCTGGGCACTGGTGGTTCACACCTGTCATCCTAGCTACTCAAGAAGCTGAGATCTGGAGGATCATGGTGACAAGCCAGCCTGGGCAGGAAAGTGTATGAGACTTTTATCCTTGATGAAACATCAGAAAACAAGAAGTGACCCTGTAGCTCAAGTAGTAGAGTGCCAGCCTTGAGAAACAGAGCTCAGGGACAGTGCTCATGGAAAACAACAACGAGAGGAATTGCATGTTGGCTCTGGGATTGACATGTGCTGAATATAATTGGAATTGTCAAGTGCACCAAGATAAAGCATTACCTCCTTTAGTCTTGTGCTCCTCCATCTGTCTCACCGCCTGACCTTGGCATGCTTTGGGTCACCATGGCCCTAGTTGGACGGGAGGGCTCCGAGGAGGAAGGTACCAGAGCAATCACCCACCTCCCTCTTCCATGCTCACCCTGCAGCTTCTGCAATAGACCTACTTCCTGGAATCCGTCCATGAGATCATGGCCGCCACATTGTGGTGAGTGGTGGGTCTAGCCAAACTCGGGGAAGTTAGTGGTGGAAGTCGGTATGGGACTAGGAGTTTCCACCCTGGGTGTGGGCTGAGTCCAGGGCTGACATTTATTTCATCCTGAGCCTTGCAGGGGTGCGGAGACAATGTAGACTCCACATTGAGTCAGGTAAGATCAGAATCTGGAGGACTACTTTTATGGGGGAGGCTGTGGTGCTCAGGGGGCCACTGTTCTTGGTACTCCTCTCTCGGGACTCCCCTCTCCCTCTCTCATCCCTCAATGGTAAAAGAGAAACTTTAAATAAGGGTGTCAAAGAGGGGGCAGTGGAGGATTTCTGTGTGAACCAGATTTGTGCTTCATATTCATCCTAGCCCCTACTTCCAATTTATCTGAGTAATGACTATATGTGTTTGGGGGCAGGGGATCATCTTAGCTGAGAATGTGGCTCAGTGGTAGAGTGGTTGCCTAGCATGCCTGAAGCCTTGGGTTCAATTCCACACAGAAAAAGCTGGAAGGAGAGGTGGGGCTCAACTGGTAGAGCACCGGTCTTGATCAAAAAGAGCTCAGGGACAGTGACCAGGCCCTGAGTTCAAGCCCCATGTCTGGAAGAACAAATCTTTGTGGAGGCTTTGTTTCCCTTTGAAAACAATTTATTCTTTGTGATAAGCATAACATGGGCCTCTTCCCAGGTCACCAATGGGCCATTATATGTCCCTTGAATTTTGTCTCCTCCCAGCAGCCTCTGCTCTACCCAGCCCACAGTTTACCCTTCCCATCACCAGGCAGATAGAGACCTATAGAAGGACACCTGGCCACCAAGTTCTGGTGGCTGCCGAGGATTTTGAGACTCAATATGTCACATAGGGAGTCATCATCCCCATCAGACTACAGAAAAAAGGGACAGAGTGCTGCAAGCCTGAGTTCGCCAGCTGTGGGTGGCTCTGGATGTGGGACATCTGTGGCAGGATGTGCTCTGTGGGAGAGTCCTCTACGGGGTAAGGAACCCCGACCTCTCCTCTGGCAGTTTCCACACGGTCTTGAAGTTGCAATTCTTCAAAACCTTTCTGCTCCTCCATCATTTTGCCCACCCAGGATCCTGAGGCCTCTAAAGCAGCAACACAGATGGGGGGCTCAGATTGGACCGACATCTGGAACCCTTGAGAAGAGAGACAGCTGGCACATGCCCTTGGCTTTCTCCCTACACAGTTGATCCAGGACGCACATCTGTCCTTTACACACCAGGAGCAACTCCTGGACGGTGTGGATATGTGCCAACAGCTGGCTGCATGGATGGTGGAGCTCATTCGCTGGACCATGGAAGTGCACCTCATCAGGCAGGTCGTGGATTAAGCAGATTTTCTTTTTGGACTCCCACGTGTCCCACTTCCCATCCTCACACATGCTTTGGTGGCAGCTCAGGGGGTGGGTACCTGTGGATCCAGCTCTATCTGGCACTGAGCTGTCGGGTGGATCGAATGCCTGCAACAGCCCCGCCACTCCTGCGGCAGGAGTTTCCCCTTGTGGATGTCAGCCTCAAAGAGTGCTCCCAGAGTCACATCCTTCTTACTTTGGGGGATGTCTCTATCCTCTGCGATGGGCACATCAGGGGGAGTCGCTTTCTCACCTTTTCTTCTCCAGGGCTCACACTTTCCCCTTCCCCAGGGAAAGCCAGGAAGATCAGCTGGGCCTGCAGGCACTCATCCTGTGTTCTGATTACTTCCAGGCACTTGAGAGTGTCCTGCCACTTTGGGGGCATCACTAGTCCCCACAGTTTGTCGGGCCCTGCACTTGCTAAAGCTGCTCCAGCAGCTGAGTCTGCCTCTGCAGGTGCTGCTGCAAGGCCTACTTCTTGGAGCTCAGCCATTCATTGGAGGTGATGTGATGCTCACAGGTGGCTCTGAGCTCCTGCAGCTAGGCCAGGGACTGCTCCTGCTGCTCCTGCAGCTCCCAAGCCACTTGGGTCTCTCTCTCATCCATCTCTTACCATTC
Source organism: Dipodomys merriami (assembly GCF_024711535.1). Taxonomy (NCBI): domain Eukaryota; kingdom Metazoa; phylum Chordata; class Mammalia; order Rodentia; family Heteromyidae; genus Dipodomys; species Dipodomys merriami. Next base: position 345,862 of record NW_027206483.1, read on the forward strand.
CTCTATCTTCTCCTCTGAATGGTCCATCTGTTCCTGCAGATGTTTCTTCACCTGCTGCTCAGAGTCCAAGATGTTAGCAAACTCCTCCTTCTCACCGCTCACCCTATGGAGAGCAACCCACAAAAAGGCCAGCTGTTCTATCTGTGGGTCGCACAGACATGTGCATCATGGCGTCTCAGGGATCCCTTGCCAACCCTCCACATTCTCCTCCAGTCTCTGCAGTTGTTCCCACTGCTCTGCATTCTGGAGATTGGGCCTCTGGTTTTCCTGGACCTGGATATGAAGTTGCTCCTCCAGGTTTTTCAACTTCATCTGCATGCGGTAAGCCTGGGTCTGCAGCTGCTGCTTGGCCTGAGATAGTCCTGTGGGGGGCCGTGGCTCTGCCAGCTTCCTTCTCAGTTCCCCCAGCTCTTTATCAAAATCCAGCACCTGCCTAGCCCCTCCCTCCTTCTGCTCTGTCAGTTGGTTCACCTGCTCGGTCAGCGGCCGGGCCTCCTCCTTCGCTTGGACCTCTCAATTCTCAGGTCCTTCATGAAGGTGTCTGTGTCCAGATTCGCTGCTGTCACCATCCAGCTCAGGTTGTCCAGTAGTCTTGTCAGTACCTCATGCCCTGCCAGTGCTTGTTGGAGCTTGCAGATTCTGTTATTCCTGCTGCTCCTCTATGTCCAGAGTGTTTCCAGCTTCTCCTGCAACTACTCTGTGTTCACTTGCTCCAGGTCATAGAAGCTTCTGATCTTTTACTCGAGCTGAAGTGTTACATCATTCAGCTGTTCGAAGAATATTTCAGTTTCCTTCTGTGCAGCAGTGACTGCAGAAGCCTCCATCTCCAACTCTGCCATGCCTGCAGGCAGCTGGTGAGAGTTTTGTGCTCCATTACTCTGTTATCGGCCACGTGCTGCATGTGGGCCGGTGATGATTGTAAATCGCTTTCTGTCAAAACCAACTTCTGTATGAGTGGCTTGTGGATTTCTAGCTCTATTTTCAGTTCTCTGTGCCCCTGGGCTATCTTCTCCCTTTCTTTCTCCCGTTGATACTGAAGGTCTGTCTTTTCCTCATTCAGTGGTTAGATACTGGCACAGAGCACCTGGTTTCTTCTTTTGCTGCGGTCCAGGGCAGGCACCACGTGTTGGTAGCACCTCTGAAGATCTTTGGTGGTATCGGGACCCTTGACACTCTGGACCCTGATGGCTGTAACAGTCTCTAAAGGCAGGGGTGGCCCTGGGTTGGCATCACCTTTGGCTGGACCTTCCTTTGAATCATGCTCTCCAATGTTGTTTGTCTTGGGGATCCCTCCCTTTTTGGTGTCCTTTGTTTTCTTGAATGTTGCAGGTCTGATGGCAGAATTCTGTCGGTGATCTGGCAGTTGTTTCTTGCCCACAGCTCTCTCACGGAGTCTGGTTGTTAAAGACATCTGAGCACTAGGATGGGAGAGATGGGCTGGCCACATTCCCAGGCTCTGGGTAATCCTGTATTCTCCCACTCACTGACTAGGCTGTAAGTTTCCTAATCCACTCCAAAGTCGCCTCAAGACTCTTGCTCACCACCCAGCCACCTCTAACTTCCTCAACTGCTGGTAGTGGTGTCAACCAACAGAGGAAATCTGGGTGCTACTGGACAGCATGGAATATGGGAGTGGCCACAATTCTTGTATCCCATTAGTTAGAAAGAACCATGAAAGAATGGGGGTGCAGTCAGAATCCTGTGATGCAGGCTGCAATAGGTGGAGTCAAGATGACAGTGGCTCCCCAGCCCCTTTCCAAGGAAACTCTGTCCAATTCAGTTGGAGACAAGAGGGTGACTTGCTTTAGCCGGATGGCTGCACAGATTGTTCTGTATGACTGTTTCTTGCCAATCTCGGAACTTAAATTCAAGGTCTGGGCACAGTCCATGAGCTGCTTTTGATCAAGGCTAGCCCTCTACCATACGGGTCTACTTATGGCTTTGTTGACACTGAACTTGGACAAGCGTTTCAAGGACTTTCCTGCCTACGGTGACTTTGACCATAATCCTCCTATACAGGCTTGTATCAAGGAGGACTGCTGAGAGCCATTGGTGCCTGCCTAATCATTGGTCTTGCTGATGTTTTGGGACAGACCAGTGAGTTCCCTATCCATAGGTTTAAGTGGTGGGAGCTGGAGCCCACAGTTCAAATCCGGGTCCTGCCACCTCCAAATGGCAGGAGATCCTAAGACACTCATTCATATCCATATGAATACAAATGGAATGGGATATATGTATGATTGAATAGGCAGTTCTTGAATGATTCCAGGATAAAATTATACACTATTATAGGACACTGATCAATTTTAATCAATACTTTATGAAGCACTTACACAATCACATTCATTTAATGAAGGCATATTGAAATACCTAAGAATTGGGCATCACATAGTATAGAGATGCCATTTTTCTCTGCCAGGACTGGGATTGGAACTCATGGTCTGGGTAACTCTGTTGCACTGTATGGGAAGGGGAAGCTCGCTTCCCTGAAGTGAAGAAATTCAATTCTGTTCCTTAGGCCTGAAACTGATCCTCAACACTAGAAAACATCCTATTTGTGTACATTTTAGATATATGATTTATATTTACATACATATGTTGATTCTATATTACATTCAGTGTAGTTATTCATTTTATTTTTCATTTTGTTCATGTATTGACTATTTTATTGATTATTTTGACACATAGAACATTGATTACTTTGATTACATAGGATATAGGACTGCATATGTTTTCCACTTCATACCTGACACCCAAGACTTTTGCAGAAAAGTAAAATATGTGTCACCATCAGCTTCTTACTCCACGATTATTGTTTGGGAGTGCTGGCATGTGAATTTATGGCCTACAGGTTCAAATTCATGAATGGGTGAGTGTCAGCATGCCATCCTGGGGCAAAATGAGCTGACACAAACTATGCAGGACCTGAGATTGAGCCCCTGGGGTTGAGAAAATAAGAACAGATTGACACGCAGATGGTAGTGAAAGACCCCCTAGGTCCCTGGGGTACTTTCTTTAACGGGAGGGCACCCCAAGAACCAAGACTCCAAGCCAGCAGCTGCAATATGCAAGAGGAGTTTATTTGGCGTTTGCGCAAATGGGCTCTCTGTCCGAGGCCGGCAGGGAGCCCTGTCCAGCGGTTACAGGCATTTTTAAAGACAAAGACCACAGGATTAGCATATAACACCAGGTGTCCCTGGGATTGGCCCGTTTAAAAGGTCACTATGTACTTTAGCAATTATTTTTTTACTACCTGGGGAAGTTTATAACACTCTTTGCAATAAGACAATTAGTGCAGACTGAGGTAGTCACTCTGGGGGATAAGGGTTAGGAGATTTACAGTGTTTACAGGTCTGTGATTGATTAACAATTTGGCCTAGTCTGCAGAGCCCACCAGATGGCCCTTATCTTGAGCCCCCTAAACCAGGAATTTCTGCACAGGAATGCGGAGGAACATACTCTTTGTTCCTTATCTGGGGTCCCATTCAGCCATTTGGGGAATTTATTGTTAGCTCTTTATTTACGACTACAGAGCTTGTCTCAGGGCCGACACCTAGACTCCGAAGCTTTTTATTTATTTCCAGCGAGGGGAAGGGTCAGGGCTAGCGCAAGCAAGTTTACAGAAGCTAAACCAGCAGTTAGTATTTGTAAAAATATAACTCTAATTTTTAATCTTTCAGTAGTACATTAATAACATATGTTTTCACAAGTCAATACCTGACAAACATTAGACACTTATCTGGGCATTATGAAACTGAATGATGTTTTTGACCAATGTGATCATTAACACCCTCATTACTAGAAGGCAATCCTTCTCCCACTAGAAGGGAAAATTGCATTCCTGCTAGATAAAAATCCACCAAACTCCCTCGTTCTCGGTAGGAAACTCTCTGTTCCTCTTGGTAGGAAACTCTTTATGTGTAGCTTGCCTTTTGATTTTTCATTTTTGGTCAGTCTTGGGACTGAACTCTGGGCCTCGACACTCTTCCTCAGCTCTTCATCTCAAGGATAGCGCTCTACCACTTGAACCACAGCAACATTTCTGGCTTTCTCTGCTTATGTGGTGCTGAGGAATCGAACCCAGAGGCTCAAGCATGCAAGGCAAACACTCTACTGCTGAGCTACCTTCTCAACCCTTCATCTGAGTTTTTAGTTCACTCACTTGCCAATGTAGAATTCTTCTAAGTCCTTTTTACAGATTTGGCCTTCAATCACCACACAAAATCTACCCTTTATAGATAATGTTGCTAGAATTAATTTTCCCATGCCATCCTACTAGAGCACTTAATTTATGGGTTTAAAAAATCTTTTAGTATAGTTAACAAATCTCTGTTGATCTTATTCTACTCTACATTTTATTTTTGCCAGTCCTGGTGCTCCCTGAGCTTCTTTTGCTCAAAGCTAGCACTCTACCAGTTGAGCCACAGTGCCACTTCCAGCCTTTTCTGTTTATCTGGTGCTGAGGAATAAAACACAGGGCTTCATGCATGCTAGGAAAACAATTTAAAACTAAGCCATATTCCTAGCCTCCAAACTACATTTTATTTATACTAATTATACTAATTAATTTATACTAATTATACTGATTCCTAAGCTGCTATCTGGGGCCTGGCTTGAATTTTTGGAAACTTTTGGGGGAGGATCCTGAATAGTACCTATGTAAATATGAAATGAATGATCCTTTAGGGAAGGAGTCTCTCCTAACTAGTATAAAATGTTTGAGAATGGACAGGTGGATGAAATGCTAGGATGTAAGTGATGGCAAATTAAACCAAAGCACAGGTTCTATTCTAGTTGGCCAGAAAGGTCTCCAGCACTGGTCCTCCACAATACCATCAGACATTTCCCCTGGCTATGTTTAGTGCTTACTGCTCAACTCTTCACAGGTTCGGCCTTCACTGCATCTTGATAAGTTTCCCAGAAATGCCAGTTGTCCCCCGTACCTACAGAGGCAAGGGGTATAGATGGCCTTAGGAAGATATGATTTTTGTCTTAGATCCTCCTCTTGCAAACAGCAACAGCAGGGTCTTTCGAGTTTCCCCAAGCTGTGTTTGGCCAACAGATCATGCACTCCATGCCCTTGGGGGTCTGAGGTTCATTATAGTGGGAAGTGTACCACTTGTTTTTCTGGTCTCTGTGCCACACAATCTTTACAGTAATGGTGAGCAGAATATTTAATCCATTTCAACCAAGCATTAATTTTTGTTGGTCATAGGACTTGAACTCTGGGCCTGGGCTCTGTCCCTGAGCTCTTCAGATCAAGGTGAAATAAAGTCCTACTAGTTGAGCCCAGAGCCAATTCCAGTTTTTTGGTGATTAATTGGAGATACGAGTCTCAAGGAATTTTCTGCTATGTCTGTATTTGAACCCCAATCCTCAGATCCTGAGTAGCTTGGATTGCAGGTGCATGTCACTGGCACCCAGATTTGGACTTGAATTTTAAGTTTACCCAGAAAGTTTGCTTCTTAAACTGAGGCTTCAATGCCATACATCCTTCAATCAGCTAGAGGATCAATCCAGGCTTCAGAGTCAAAGTAGGCAGCTGAAGGATTTTAGTGAATAGGACTTTTTTGAGTTCCCCTTTCAGCATATAAGATTTAAAACACACACATTCAAGCACTTATGTATAACAAATTTTTGTTTGGACAAGTGCACAGTATGGATCTCAATAATAAAAATTATCCATTATTTAATACTGTTCTGAGATCTTTTTCACCATTCTCCCAGTGGATTATCAGAAGCAGGTCCTTTGATCAATTTTCTTTGGTAACTTAGGCCTAGAATTCTTATTCCCCATTTTAGCAGGTATCGAGATTTCAGTTTTTGGTGCACTAAATCCTATCTATTGTAAGTTTCTTGTGCTCCCCTCTCATATTCAACTTTCCCCTTACTGGAGATTTCTCAAATATGGCTTCCTTCAGCTCCCACATTTTTATTCCTGGGCCAGAGAATGAAAACAAACATCAAGACTCAAGTTTTCTTTGTGCCTAAGACTCACTCAACACATGAAAGTCCCCAACCAACAAGGTAATGTGCACTAGTCCAATTTTTCCTCTCATGGCCAATGCATGAGGTAACTTTTTATTGGGGTGCTTCCATCGGCCCTTTCCTGACATTGCTGATACACTTTCCATCATTAACCGCAATGGGTGGGTTTAACCCAACCTTGAGCTACCTCAACAAGGCAGGATGTGTCTCCTTCTAAAGGGTTCCTGCCTTGCATAACAAAGATTGTGGACAATACCCCAGATTATTGGGAATACTCCCATAGTGTAAGCCAATATCCCAAGAAATACCAGCAAGTTGAAAGAAACTTAGCACGGCAAAGTTTAGTTCTGTTGAAGGGCATGTTATTGGCAGGAAGCCAATGAAGCAACCGTTCTGAGTAGGAAGTCTGAGTAGGAATTAGGTTTTACCCCTAATGAGTTACTACTTCTGGTATTTATCAGAAGTTGTGTTCACAATCTTGCTCAATTGGCTCTTTTGAAGCTCAGCTGGCTAGTTTGAAAGGGGATCAGTTTCAGAGCAATCAATGAAACCAGGACAACCAATGCCAGAAATTGTTAGAAAATTCTTACTATGCTTGTGCTCTATGAATTAAACTATGCCTATGAGTTGAACCATGTCCCTAGAACGATTTTACTTACAGGATATACTTTAGTTAAAATAGCTTTTTGTAAGATTATGGCTACGTGTAGTCAATGCTTTCCTTCAAGCAATCACTTTCACAGAAAAATATTCTATCTCCTACACAGTCCCTTCCCAGACAGAATTTATTATCAGCAGCTTCCTCTTAGGAATGGAGGCTTATGAGCTTCCAGTTGAAAACACCTTATTCACATATTGCTTTGGCTCCCTTAGGCAAACTCACCTCAGCAAGTGGTTATGAAACCAACCGCTGTGTGTGGCTGCTTTATTATAAAGAACCTATCTGGTACTTCTGCTCCTAATGCTAATAGAAAGAGGAAAGCCTGCTCTCTCTGGAGGCACGTAGCTATGGATTTAAGCACACATATTGAACCCTGAGCACAGGACACAGATTAGACTGCAGTATTTTCAGAGCCATAGATGAATCAGCCAGATCCCAGATGCTTGGCTGAGCATAGGGCACACTTCTGGTGCCACATTTCTGAAGTAAAGCAGTTCTAAGCTGCCAAGACACTATGGTAGGAAGAGGCCTGAGAGAGAATTCTTGGTGGGAAGGAGAAGGGGAAAGTTTGGATTTAGGTTTTAGAAAATGCAAGCCACTTTCTGAATTGCTTGAGGCATCGAGCAGATCAACATGTTTACTAGCCCTCTAGATGCAGAGTATGAGAACACTTCCCACAGTTTACACTCAATCCTTCCTGTCTGGCAGCCTTCAATTCCCTCTTGCAGGAGTTAAGCAGTTTTTAAGAAAGCAAAAGTCAGTGAACGTGATCTAGCTAGTGAAGGAAGCATATCCTTTGGCTGTAGAATAGATCGATTTCTATCTCAGAACAAGAGGAAGAGAAGAAACTGGTAATGACATTTTGATGAACAAATGAAAGAAAAAATTATAAAAGGAGTGATATTGATCAAGTTGCATTGTATTTATTTTCTGACTTGTTGAATGATGACCCTTGCTACAACTACTTAAAGGAATATATATATATATATATATATATATGTATATGTATATATATATATGCAATACTATGTATTTTTTGTGAGTGCATCTCAATCCACAGTGTAAGTATCTTAAAGATAGGAGAACTCCAATGATAATAAAAATGCAACTAGTAATGGTTTAGTCTCTTATCTGTTGAAAGCCCAGAGGAAGACAGTATAGGCATGAAGATTCCAAGAATATGGAGGCATACCCCAGCATTAGGATATAGCCCTCACTGTCTTGGCCCAAAGTGACCCCTAAATTGCCAGTAATCACTTCCAAGTTCCAGGAAGTGAGATGAACGAACAGAAAGAAGGAAATCAAGAAATACAGAACATGTGAGGACTAGCCTTAAAGCAATATCCTAGATGTTATCAGGTAACATTTTTATCTGTATTATCTAAATATTATCACTATTGGGAAATGTTATCACTATTTTACTTACCCTAGACTTCAGTTAAATCTATTGATTCAGAAAGAAGGGTGGATATTATGGTAAGCACCTGAGATGTTTTGCTATGTATATCAAGGGCTCTAGAACTCGTGTGTAATGTTTTACTATTTTGTATGAGGAATAGTTGATGCATTTTATCTGCAACTAGAAACTGCTTTCAAGCATAAGAAAAAGAAGAAACATATTTCATATGCTACATATGCTCTTATATATTGAAAATGTGTATGAAAACATCCAAATTAAGGCACATTGACAATCTATTTTGAACTAACGGGGTGATTTCCCTGAGTATACTCTCATTACATTAAAAAAAATCTGCACTCAATGGAGGAAAGCCAGAAGGAGGAACACAATGAGTGGAACTCAGAACAACACAGAACAAGAGGCCCATCAGCTCCACTGGTCATAGAAGGAAAAGAACTAAGCAATCCAAAGACAGTGATTGGAAGGGAGGAATAAGAGGGAAAGCGGGAATAATCTACACTATACAAAAGGCAAGAAATGTAAACATCACCTGATATGGAAGAAATACTTGGTATTGTCAAAGCTCCTAGAATTCACAAACTTTATAGACCATGAAAATGATAATTTTCCTTGTATGGTTAAAATATGTTTGTGACTTTTACTAAGTATCATGATTCCACAATGCTGTGAATTATGTGAGTATTATGTAATCACCTATCTCAATTTTTTCTAAAAGTGGGAGAAGGGTTGGGTTGAGAGGGATGGGTGATTATGTTGTCAGATACATCGTATTCATATACTGTTGTGCAGAATGGGAACTTGTTTGTACAACTACTTAAAGATAATACTAATAAAAACATGTTTAAAAAACCTCACAGGGGCTAGGAAGGTGGCTCAGTGGTAGAGTGCTTGTCTTGCATGCATGAGGCCCTCGGTTTGATTCCCCAGCAGCACAGAAGCAAAAAGAAAAAAAGCCAGAAGTAGTGCTGTGGCTCAAGTTGTAGAGCACTAGCCTTGAGCTGAAATGGTGAGGGAAAATGCCAGGCCCAGAGTTCAGGACCCACGACTGAAGCCCCCCCCCCAAAAAAAACCCTCACATACTTAAATGAGATATAGTTTTGAACACAGGTTTATAGAATGCTGACAATTTAAATTGTTTCTCAGCCTGTTGTTGTTTTTTCCTTTTTTTCAATAATTGTGTTCAAATGCAAACAACTTAAAATGTAAATGTATTATCTTTTTTAAATTCTGTATTAGCTTTACCTAGTTAAATAAGTGTATTTCATTTTGATATATCCACATAGGCATACAATGTCCGTTGATTATACTTACCTCTTCATCATTCTCCTTCTCCTCTCCCAGGTTTGTTTTTTATTATTTTAATCATTTTAAGAATACAGCATAGTTGTAGTAAGTACATTTACAATATTGTATACGATCAGTGTTCACACTTTTCATCCTCCAAAATTCAAATTGTATATTCAGTAAAACAATTTTCCACTCTCCTCTGCTTCAAGATATGCATCAAGTACGATTTTGCTTCCTGTCTCTATCAATTTGACTGTTCTAAATAACTGATGTAAGTAGAATCATGTAATATTAGATCTTTTTATGACTGGCTTATTTCACTTAGCACAGTGTCCCAAAGATTCATGCATAATATAGCAGTTGTCAAAACATAATTCTATTTAAAGTTGAAATAATATACTTCTGTGGGTATAAACCACATTTGCCTTTGCTATTCATTAGTTGATGGCCACTTGGATTGCCTCCAGGTTTTGAGTATTGTACAAAATGAATATGAGAGTACAAGGATCTCTTCCAGACCTTGCTTTTAGATCTTTAGAGTATATACCCAGAAATGGAGTAATTGGATCATATCAAAATTCTCTTTTCTTCTTTTTTTATTTTCTGTCATGGGGCTTTAACTCAGGTCAGGGCCACTGTCCCTGAACTTTTCCTCAAGACTAGTGTTTTACCACTTTAAACCACAGATCCACTTCCAGTTTTCTCCCCAGGCTGGCTTTGAACCACTATCCTTTTATTTCAGCCCCTGTCCTGAGTGGTTAGGATGACAAGTATGAATAATACTGTTATAAATTGTTTGAAGAGATGCTCTACTTTTCCCATAGAGAGGTTCTAATTTTACCACACTTTTGTCAACATTGTTATTTTATTTTCTTGTAGTTATCCTGCCTAATTCATATGAAGCGGTAATTTTCTTCATTATGTTGAGTAACACTTTCTGGTGATTAGTGATATTAAACACCTTCTTCGTGGGCTGGTTAACACTTTGACTTTCTACCATTCTGTGTTGTTTTATGGACACTGTTGATTGCATCCTTTGTTGCCTCCCGATTTGTGTTTTCCCACAATGAATGACCCTACTCTGATGTCAGTTTCCAGTATGTCTTCTGGTCCTGTATCTACAAACCATCATATTGATTTGTACCCTTGTTATTGTAACAGTGAACTAAAGATACAAAGTTATGCTCTGGTCACCTATCTACTTCCACTTTTGGATCTCTCTCCCTCAGCTTTTAGTAATGGCCTTGGGGCATATCCAAAACTTACTAGGTCCTTAAAACCTGTAGAAACTTAAAGCCCCTATATTTAGTTATTTCTAATGGAAATACGTGACATCCAATTTCCCTTTTTTTCCTTTTTGTACGTTTTTGATTGTAAAAATAGTGTACAGGTGTTACAGTTACATGAGTAAGGTACTGAGTACATTACCTATCGAGCACTGTTGCCTCTTCCAGGCAAATAAGATGAAAATTGAGAGCTTTTTAATATAAAAGCACACCAAAACTCTAGATATATATTTTTATTCATATGAGTATTTAGAATTGTGTGAAGCTAGAGATATAACCTACTTGCAAGTTAATAATGAACTTGTCACATTTTCGTGTATGCTAGAAGATTTATGATACTCTTGGGTTAGAGGCAAAAAGGAGTTAATTTGTATGAAAATTGTGAAAGCCAGTGAGATATGTGTGGGTATGTGTGTGTATTTATATATTTGAAGTGAATCTCCCAGCCCTCAGTGCCACGGAGTGAAGTAAAGATAGCCATGTGAAACCTATACAAACAATAGGTTCTGACTTTGAGCAACTTCAATCTATATAATGAGACATAGGCATACCTGAACTTTACTCTGGAGGATGACAATAGCTTAGAAATAGCTTATGAAAATATTCTTGCAAATATACTATAGAATATAGAGCAGCTAGTGTTCACTTGAAGGTATGCAAATACTTGAGACTGCCATGAAATTATTCTTTTTCTTTTGTTTCTTGAAGGTTCCTAGCTACCAAGACAGATACATATTTCTCCTAATAAGTACATAACTCTCCTTAAAAATGAGGCTTGACAATTTGTCGAGAATACTTATTCTTTTTCTAGCTCTAAGCCTTAAGATGAAATAGAGATTTCAATCCTATCTAGAGTACAATTCAACAAAAGAAATGGATGGAGTTCAAATTTTACGCATCTAGAAGTTTTTCTTTTAAAGACATTTCTTAATGCAGGTGTGGAAGAAATTAAGGAAAAAAATAGGTCCATGAATATATTTTAAGAAGATAGTTTATGTATTTTAACAGTACTAAAGGATTACATTTCTGTTTTTTAGTGTGTAAATATCTATAGTATGTGCAAAGAACCAAAGTTCATTCCAGGGCCTATCATGGAATAGAATGTAGCAAATTTTGTATATATTATTTGTATATTTATAGAATTCACCTGTCTCACTTCTCTCCCATTTTCATAAACAGAGCACCTCTTTGACATAATGAAAACAAACATTATATTTCTACCTACTACAGGATTCTACACACTTTGCTGTCTGCTAAATATAGAAAAGACTCCTGCACAATCCTCATTTTCAAGGAACAATTTTCAGAAACCCAAGTAGCTTATGTATATCTCATACCCTTTCTTCCCAGCTGTCAAACTAGGTGAGTGATGACTGAATTCTATAAGACATAAAAGCTCAGATAATTCAGAGGCATGCAGTTAGTATCCAATAGAATCTTCTTCACTTGGATATATATTATCACCATCTTTGTGAGAACTTCAGCTTCCTTATTTGAAAACTGCACTGTCCAGTTAACAGAGTAGATTAATCTCATTATTTAAAATTTCATTTAACTGAAATTGGAAGGATTAATTTCTCAGACACTATTAACGTTTGAGATTCTGTAGCCACATATAGCCAGTGGCTAGTCTGTTAGAAAACGCATATATAGAATATTTCTGTTATCAAAGATGTTTCTGTTAAAACTGTTTTAGAGTGTGTTTCCGCTTGTTAAGAAATAGTCCATCTTCCTAAACTACATATGCTCCATAGCTGGTACTCAGACTGAAGATCAGACCAGAAATTCTAGAAACCCATCAAGTTAAGATATAGATATAAATTGTTCTACATAGGCACATTCATTTGTGAGGAGGAAGAGGATCAAACAGTCAACGTCAGCATAATCAACTCTCTCAACTCTAGGAATGAATAGATGAAAAATTTAGCAATTCTTTGCAGCATTGCTTCTGTGATTGGAATTGGCTGTGGTATTCTCAATGGTGATTTTGTTGGAAAGTATAAATGTGTTAATTATCACATTAGCTTACAGAAGAATTAGGATCTGTGCTTGTAAATGTCATTTGGTATTTACACATGACATTTTAATTTTGCCTGGTATCAGTACACCACAAATATCTTTATATGGTTTCTGAGGTGTTATATTTTTTACATTTTTTATTGTGAAAATACCGTACAGAGGTTTTACAATTACTTGAGCAAGATAATGAGCTCATTTCTTATCAAGCACTGTTGCCTCCTCCTTTGTTTCCCCTTATGATCCCTTCTCATCTCCCCCTTCCCCAGCCCCATGTCTCCCCTTGCGCCAAAGTTGTAAAGGTCGTTTTTTGACATAACGTCTTGTACATCTCAGTGTTGCAATGAATCCACTTGTAACCCTAATAAACAATTTTTCCCTTCCCCTCCACATACTATACCAACATCAATTACAGTGAAAACAGGTGTTGTACCAGGGGAGAGGACATACAAAGCAACAAAGGAATCATCTTAATTATGTTAGAAACAATAACAAGAAAGAAAAAGCATTTGAGTACTTATCTGGGGTTCATTTCACCTAATATCAACTTATCTGACCGTTTCTGCTTGTCTGAGACATGTACTAGTTATTGTAAATAAGGGAAACCATGGGACCTATGTTTCTTTGGGCCTGGCTTACTTTACTTAATATAATTTTTTCCAAGTCTTTCTATTTCCTAACAAATGGGACAATGTCATTCAATCAACTCCAAATTTATCAAAGACCCCGGAGTCAAAGCAGACACCCTGAAAACATTACAGGACGGAATAGGAGATACCCTTGGTCTGAGTTGTTTTTTTAATTAATTTTTATTCTTCTTACAGCAGGCATTTAAGAAATGAGTGGAAAACTTAAGACTTTCTTGTGTTTTATAGTCCCATTATTACTCAGTAAGCTTAATAAAGAAAGAGAATCCATAAACTATGTGAATAAATTGTATCTCCAACCACCCTTTTGTTAATTACTGGAGCTAAGAGAACTGGCTCCCCAGAATCTGAACTTCAGAATTCAAGAATGAGATGGGAATAAGACAAGGAAAGAGAGACATAGTAATTCACACTGGAGTTGCTTTGCTGTCACAATGAACACCTGTTCTCAGACAATTTTTTGATTCCCACAGTTAGCTTTTATTTGTGCTTTTTTATTAGCATGACAAATATAACTGACTTTCCCAGATTTAGAGTTGGAAATTTGTGGGACACATTCCTTTATTATGTAATCTTTCTTAAAATTGTGTATCATTACTTTGGCTTTTGGTGCCTTTTCCATCCTTGTTGCAAGTATGTATTTCTACAAATGGAGACTTTGGTTCATCATCATGATTAAATTATGAGGATTTGAGAGATTGTGTGATTTGTTATAGAAGTAAGGTATTATGAGTAGAACCCTTTGGTCCATGTTTACATTTCTTCGTGGAATTTTTATTGGGGTCCTTACTCATGGACTCATATGTAAGTAATTCTTCCAATATTCCAGTATAATCCAGTAGAGTGGGACAATGAATTGGAAATTTAAAACATGCCTATAATTCTTTTAAAATATACTTTTAAATGTAATATCATAAATAAAAGCTTTGTTTTGTTTTTTTGTAATTTTAATATTATAGTCAAGGTTATGTACAGATTGGTTACACTTACATAAGTAAAGCAGTTATGACATTTCTTGTGTAACTTGTTACACCCTCCCTCATTTTCTTCCTCTTTCCCTGGCTCTCTCAATCCCACCGCCCAAGTTGTACAGATCATTTCCAACATATTGTCACTTTTGATTTCCATTAAGTAAATTTTTGTGCTGTTCCCATCCTGGATCTCCACAATGTGAACACTGGAACATCATGGTTATACTCCTCTGCCTTGCATATATGCATATATATATATATATATATATATATATATATATATATATATATATATATATATATATATATATATATATGCCTACAATTTGGGTTTATATATCTGTTTGATTATTCATTTGTTTATTGCCAAAACTGGAGTTTGAATTCAGAGCCTGCACATTGTTCTCTGTGTTTTTTCCACCTCAGCGCTAGCCACAGTTCCACTTCTGGCATTTTGGTAGTTGAATGGACTTTCTCTGGGAGCTGCCTTTGAACCATGATCCTCAAATCTCACCCTTGTGAGTAGGTAGGATTACAGGTGTGAGCCTACTTTATACTTTGACTTTTCATCTCGTTGTATCATGCATATATTTCCTACCCAATAACATCCTTAGAAATTTCATACTGTTCTAAGAGCATCACTTATAATGATTACATGGGAGTCCAATGTTTATAAATTCCATAATTAATTGAACTGTTTTTATTACTGAAAATCTTTGCTGTCTCCAAAATATTATATGTATCATCAAAGTTCTTTTGGATTTTTCACTCTAGTATTCATTTTTTATAGAAAAGTATCTGCTCGTTAGAAAGAACCAAATACAAACTTTCTTCTTACATAATGATCCATCTTAACTTGGCTCATCTAAAACAGTAAGTTACTCCTCCCTGTGAATTTATTCTTTTTCCCAGCATGTAGTTCCAATTTTGTAAGTTTTACCCAACTTACCCACTATTAACTTTGTCTGAAATGACTCTTGCTATCATCCAGTTTTTGTAAAAACCTTTTCCATGGTATTTCTTCAATAGGAAGCCATATTTAAATAATAGCAACTTATTGTCATCATTTCCACGGGTATCTGCATTTCAGTCTGGAACAGGATTTTATTTTAATGGAAGAATCAGAGCATCATTTGGAAGGTAGAGATTACACTTATGAACAGAATTTGATCTTTCATTGCTTATTTTTGTTTTGGAATTTGAAGGCTAAAGATTACCAACTCATATATCCTCTGTTTTCACTGTATTTGATTCCGGTTCCCTGCATCTTGTATATACAGTTTTCTAATTTGGGGAGGGGAAGATAACAAAATGCTGAAACAAGGATAGTGGTTGACCAATTGTAACAGTGAGATGTACAATACACTATGATGAAACTGAACTTCACAACTTCAGGATACGGAGAAGGAAGAGTTAGGGAAGTAAGGAGAAAGAGGAATGTAGGAGGAAAACAAAGGATGGAGTAACAATGCTCAACGGGAAATGTACTCATTACCTTACTCATGTAACTGTAACCCCTCTATACAATATTTTACAATAAAAAATTTTTAAAAGATTACCAGCTCATACTCCCACAGTTTACTTGCTTCATATGGCTGAAAAGGGGAAACCAAAAAGACAGCAACTTTCAATATATATTGTCTATTTTTGTAATACCAAGATGCCAAATGCAGTGCCACGTGCACAGGAACCCAGAGTACAGTCATTAAGCTTTACAATTCTGAGTTGTTCGCTTTGGCTAGAAATCTCTTAATTTTATTGTACACAATATGCAGAAATGTCCTGAAAATTATTCATGCAGAAAAACCTTTCCTACAAAATCAGGAAAATTTGACCAAGTCAAAAAGAGTAAAATAACACAAGAAGAATTCTATTCCTGTTTATATAAAAGCTAGGATTCAACATGGGTCTACTAATAGTCTGAAGAAGACAAACAATTATTTAAGTGAGTTGTTATTATAAATGTAATGATATATGAACTCTGCCTGGGGAGTTGAAAAAAATCCTTCCTGCACAGTGTCTTGATACATAGGAATGGAGAAAACAAATATTCTGTAAAATGATGAAAAACTTAGGAAGTTCAGTATTCTCCAAATATTATGACCAAGGAATGTAAGGTATCAGGAACAAGGTGAGTTTGAGAGTGAAATTGGAGAGATGGAAATGGCCATATAGCTTGGTGTTATGGCAATTTCTTAATATGCACAGGGCCCTGGGTTCAATCCCCAGCAATAAAAATGAAGGAAGGAAGAGACCAAGAAAGATTTGTGAGGTAGGCCTAGCATCATCATAGAAGTTTTATTCTCTTCTCTTTTTTTATTTTTTGGTTGTTCATGGGGTTGAACTCTGGGTTTTGGGGCTTTCCATGTGCTCTTCAGCTCAAGGCTAGGGCTCTACGACTTCAGCCACAATGCCACTTCCGTTTTATAATGGTTTATTGGAGATAAGAAACTCATGAACTTTCCTGCTTGGGCTGGCTTTGAATGATGATCCTCAGATCTCAGCCTCCTGACAAGCTAGGATTACATGCTTGAGCCACTGGTGCCTGTCTACAAGTTTTATTCTCTAGCCCAGGATTTCATACTGTTAATTACACATTATTACTGCATGGGAGATTTTAAAAGTACCGTTGCCCAATTCTCAGCTGTTTTATCTGAGTGGGAACAGACATATCAACTTCAGCTGATATGACATGGTGGCACCAGTAAAGCACCCAGGATAAAGATATCATGGTAGCATATAAGAGTGTAGAACTTGAAAAAATTTCTGTGAGCAGAAAAATAAGTGCACATAGTATGTTAGCCTAAGTATGATTATAGATCAGTCTGAGTTTAAATGAACCAATATACCAGTTTTGCAACCTCTTTTTAAACCTCAGTTTCCTATTTTGGACATGGAAGCCCATGAGACTAGTGCAAGAGTGTTCATAAAGTATTTTCTGGCTATGCATTTTAAAATTTATTATAACTACCATTAGTTGATTTGTTGATATAGTGTAAATTTGCACTAGGTGCTGATGAGCAAAGCAGAAGACGATGAAGTGTCCTGTCTTAGGTCTCTTGGGTACTTGATGTCATTCCTTACACTCCAAAATTTGTGAAGTCAGAATTGGACAAAAGGGTACTTTTAAACGTTTCTCTATGGAGATTTAGCCTTTTTCAATATCAGAAGGACTCTGGAAAGATGAAAAAATGAAATAGAGAAACTGGCGCTGGGAAGGTGTCTCAGTAGTAGAGTGCTTGCCTTGCAAGCATGAGGCCCTGGGTTCAATTCCTCAGCACCACATAATTAGAAAAAGCCGGATTTGGGGCCTAGGCTTAAGTGATAGAGCGTTGGTCTACAGCTGAAGAACTGGGGGACAGTGCCCTGGCCCAGATTTGAGGCCGCACAACCAAAAGAAAGAAAGAGAAAGAAAGAAAGAAAGAAAGAAAGAAAGAAAGAAAGAAAGAAAGAAAGAAAGAAAGAAAGAAAGAAAGAAAGAAAGAAAGAAAGAAAGAAAGGAAGGAAGAAAGAAAGGAAGAAAGAAAAAAGAAACCACAACAGTCCTTTTCAGCTGGCTTACTGTCAGTCCTTTTGACGTATGATGACAAATTACCAGACACTGAATTGCTTATAAACAACAAATTTATTTCTCCAATCTGGAGCCTGTAGGTCCAAGATTACAATGCCATCATAGTCAGGATTTTTTATTTCTGAGTGAGGCCCTGTTTTAAAGTTCAGGAGTGAAATCTATTTGGTTTTGTTTATTTAAATCCAATTCATGACGTTTTGCTTGCATGACTTAATTACCATCCATGTACACACAAAGGCCCACTTCTATAACATTACATTTGAGATAGAATTTCGATATGTGAAACTGGATGAAGGGAGTAAATAAATGTATTGTACATATACATTCTTTTCTTTTCCTATAAGATTGTGGATCTAAGAACAGTAAGATCCAGACATTGAATGATCTCAAAGCTGAATCTCAGCCATTCTATGATTCTGGTATTTTATATTGATCTGGATTATTTAATTCTCTGCCTTCACTACAAGTTTATTTGGAGAATACATATGATAAATACACTAAGTGAGAAGTTTAGAGAATTATTTCATATTGTTCACTTTTAATTTTTTGGTAAATACTTGGATTCAAATTCAGAGCCTGGCATTTGCCAAGCAGGCACCATACCACTTGATTCATGCCACATCCAGAAATTTTTGCTTCGATTATTTTTGAGATAGAACCTTGCATTTGTTTATTCCTAGGATAACTGGATAGTGAACTTCCTAGTTGTATGTCCAACATAGGTAGGATGACAGCCACACATTGGCACAACCAGCTTTTATTGTTTGAGAAGAAGGTCTCTTGTATGTCTTCCAGCTTGACCTTGAACAGTGACTATCCATATTTCCATTTTCAGAGTAGCTAGGATTATAGGTATAAACTACCTCATTTGGTTTGTCTTATTTATGTTTATGAAAGTTCTGACAGTATGAGAAAATTCTCAAAAAGTTTACTAACCATTCCCAGATTCTAGATGATCCACTTATATTTATTCTGTCACAAACACAGTTTGTGATATTGCACATCAAGAATACAAATATGTATTGCTAATCCCAATTTAAAGAGTTGTGATGATCTAATTTCTATGTGTGGATTTTTTTCCTGGCAAAACATCCTGAGTACATAGGCCAAAAATTTAATAGTCCTACAAGCAAAAATTACTTCTAGTATGATCAACAGTTTGCAAATAAGGGTTCCATGCCTGTAGAGGAGACAGATCACAGGGCAATTCCCTGCTGTGACCCTATAATAAATCTGCACTTTTCAAAATAACAGAATGGTGAATTTTATCAAAATTATTATATGGGAACTATCTTGACCTGATAAAGATTACTGCATTAGAATGAAAATATTCCCAGTTGTTCTGAAGTCAGGCAAAGATGTCATCCATTTGTATTCAAACACATAGCAGGCATTTTTGCTAATATAATGAAGAAAAATATAAAGTTCTTCACAAATAGCTTATATATATTAAACACACGGATAAGACAATAAATAACCCAATTAAGAAGATACAGAGAGAAGGCAAATAAGCACACCCAAAACCCATACATTACAAGAATATTATAGAAATTCTTCTCAAATGTGTTCAGATAATGTTTTCTGGAATGTAAGGAATGTAAATAATTTCACTATCTTGATTCTTCCAATAATAATTTTCAAAAATGCATAAAGAACTTCAGAATTCATGGGATTTTTATTTCATGTTCTGTGCATAGCACTTTACAAAAGGTATATTCTTTATTTCTAGAAAACACCAATATTTTTACCTGTTTACAGGAATAAAACAACACATGACAAGTCTAAGAAACATGTCCAATATCACCCAGCTAGCACAAAAATTTAAGTGTTAGTATAGTCACCGGGTTTGCAAATCATGAATTGAATTTCAGCCATGATTCTGGTTTCTGATCAGTCTCAGTTGTCATTTACACATCAGCCTTCAGCAACACACGAAGTCTCCCCATGCCTCCATTTCTGTATTTTGAAAATGAAGATAACATCCTCCTAACGCTAGATGATGAGATATGTAACACCATCAGATGAAACAGAACACACATTTGCATTGTTGGAATTTATCCAACAATTGTTGAATAGCTTCTATAAAATCTATGAAACAATTGTCTTACAGCTTTTATCAAAATAACAACCATAATTTTACTGTCTAAAAATCATGCTTAAAAGTGTATCCCAAATTCTAAAAGAATTTACCCTAATTTTTAAAATTGATATAAAATCAACTCAATCATTCCTCACATTCTGACGCATAGCTATGAAGTGCATTTTCATGAAACCATTACCTCTCCTTTTGAGCTCATTGAACTCAGATTTACAGAGTTGTTCTGTAACAAAACGAGTTGTAAAGAATTTCTTGTGAATTCCCCAAATAATGGTATTCGTCTGTGTAAATGACTTCACAAAACTTTTAAGGCAATTGAAGAAGGAAATTGTAGTCAAAAAATGCATAGAAAATATCTTGAAAATTGTATCATAATCTTTTTCCTTTTCTTGTTTCTTTTTTTTTTTCAGGAGAAGGGATTGAACTCAGGGTCTCAAACTTCCTGGATAATTGCTCTTGATCCATACACCTAGCACTTTGTTGAGCTTTAGATTTCTTTTCAGATAGTTTCTTATTAACTGCCTAGACTGGCCTCAAAACATTATCCTCCTACTTTTGCCTCTCTTATAAACATGTGGCACCAGTTTGTTTTAAATATTGAAGTACCTGTATCACATTTTTACCATACAAACAGCAAACCTCCTATACTTTCCACTGTCTAGCTCTTAAGTAGTTAGAATTGTAGGCATGTACCACTATATCAAGCTGAATTTTTCTAAAAAGAAATCTTTAGTAGCTCTGATAACAAAGAAATATTCACTAACTTCTATTTAGTCTCCAATTGTCTGCCTCTGTAACTTCTTTCTCATTTTTCTCCTCACTGAAGACAGTAAGTTTGTGATAAGTTCAGTTTTGTTAATGCTTTCAAAATATTCCTTTTTATTTTATTTTATTTTTTTATATTTTATTTTATTTTATTTGAGAACATACTGTACAGAGGGGTTACAATTACATGGGCAGGATAATGCATACATTTCTTACCAAGCATTGCAGCCTCCTCCTTTGTTTACCCTTCACCTCCCTTCCCAGCCTCCCCCCTCCCCCCCCCACCCAATCATACCCCCTCCCCCCCCACACCGACATTGTAAAGCTGGTTTTGACATGACATTTTGTACTTCTCATTGTTGCAACAGGTCCACATGAATCCTTAAACGACTTGTTTGTCTCCATCTCCTCCACATGTTATACTGACATCAAATATAGTGAAAGCGGGGGTTACACTGTGGAGGAGGGACATACAAAGCAACAAAGAAATAATCTTATAAATGCGTTAGAAACACATGCATGAAAGAAACGAAAACATTAAAATACATATTCTACATTCTTCATGCCTCATGTTCCATATCATAGTGATTTTCCTTAGCAAAAATATTTGTCTCAGCCTGGAGAGGTGACTGATGCCTACATCCCGAGGTACTCTGGAGGCTGAGATGCAAAGATTTTAGTTGGAAGCCAGCCAAATATTTTCTATCTAAAAGGAAACTGGATGTATCCTAGTATAAAAATCATTATCTCATATTTGTTATAATAACATTTTACAAATTTAAGGTTATTCATTTGATAACTTTAATAGAAACAAGAAATACACATCAATTTCTCTCAGGAAATCCAAGTCATTCATTACAACCCTAACTTGTTTCAGGAAAGAGATAAAATCTCGTTCAGAGAACATAACTAGGTGCCATTGTTACATTCTCCTTTCTGTCCCTATCAAAGATGCTTCAGAGGAAACAGACCTAAACAGATATGAGTCCTGGAACATATTATAAATGCCAGCATTGAATGATCTCTCTATGGTAAGAAAGACAATCCACAAATTTTCACGCACCTAAACAACCCATCATGTTGCTTTGCTCTGAGCCTGGTTGAGTTTTCTTATTTGTCCTTCTGTGGCACTGAAGGTGTGTATCTTTTTCTACATTCGGTCTATATGGAGTGCTATTTCCTCTTGCAAACATTCTGAGAAGCTCTTCCCAGGCCACAAGAAGTACAGATAAATTATTCATCCCTCACAGCTCTCCTGTCCTGAAAAACTGTTTACTGAACAAAATGGAACAATGATTGCACAATGATATAAACCTGAGTGAGCATTATCACACTAGTCATAACACCAGAAAAGAACAAGAGTGTTTTCTCATAAGATCAAAATATGCTAGTTTTATATGCATGATTTATGCGTTCAAAATACAATTAAGTAATTCACTATCCTGGAAATGATTGGCCAGACCTAAGAGTTAAATATCTTAAAAGCTAAAGACAAGGTTTTTGTGAGTTTTATCCAAAGGGAGGGAAGAAAGTTAAAATCCATAGTTTATTTTGTAGAATCAAAGTGGTAATACAAAATGAGAATCACAAAAAATCTCTGCCCAGTCTAGATCTCCGGTGCTTCCCTCAGCATGGTACTTTCTGTCTTTTCTGGACGTGGTTAGGTCCACCTGCCCAGTGGATCAGTTGTCTTCAAGGCATCTTGGTCCTGAATTGGGACTTGTATTACCCAGTGGTGGTTGGGACCTGGCCAAGGACAAGACACAGACCACTTCCATGGAATGCCTTCTTTGCCAAGCATGTAAGTAGGATTACAAGTGGAATTTCTCTGAATTTGTCTCCAGAAGGCAATCACTGAACCAAAAGGAAAGGCCAAACAAACTCCTTCTCCTCTCCTCCATTCCTCCCTTCCTCCCTCCTTGGGAAAGAGCAAAATAATTTTGCAGATTTTGGTACACACACAAATCACCCACCATCTCCCCTGGTAAACTAGGTTGCAAGTGACTAAGTTATGTAATTCCATTATGCCCCACTCATTATTCTGGACAACATCTTCAGGTTGTTTGGTGCTTTCTTTTTTTTTCTTTTTGTTGGTCGTTGGGTTGAATTTCAGCTCGAGCCAAGCTCTCTACCACTTGAGCCACAGTGCCACTCCCTGTTTTCTCGTGGTTAGTTGGAGATCAGTATCTGACAGACTTTCCTGCTAGGGCTTGCTTTGAATCATGAATTATTTTTTGTAAGCTTTTTACTGTAAAAATGCTGTACATAGGGGTTACAGTTACATGAACAAGGCAATGAGTGCATTTCCTATTGAGCATTGTTGCCTCCTTCTTTGTTTTCCCCCTACCACTCCTTCCCTCCCACCTCTACAACTAAACCCCCTCCCCTACTGAAGTTGTAAAGTTCATTTTCCTTTAAAAATATATGTATGTAGATACATATATATGCGAATATATAGGTATATATATATATAATAAAAATGTTGTAGAGAGGGTTACAGGTACATAAGTACGGTAATGAGTACATTCCATAGCAAGCATTTAACTCTTCCTTTGTTTTCCCCCTACCATCATTTCCCTCCCCCCTCCCCAACACCTCCTGACCCCCCCTACATTGTAAAGTTCATTTTTTAACTTAGTGTCCTGTACATCTTGTCATCACAATAGGTCAGCCTGCATCCTCATTTAAACGTTCCCCAATATCCTTTCCACTCCCCAAATTACAAAAATGTATGTACAAGGTGCAGAACACCAGTATCAGATCCAGTGAAAACAGGGGTTACACGGGCGGGGAAGAACATACAAAAGAAACAAAAGATTCACATAGTGCATTTTAAGTATATTATAAAACACTAGCAATAAAGACAAAACCACTCTGTCCCTGTCTTGGGTTACATTTTGCTTCACATTATCTCATGTGTTTGTGTGTACATAGCCTTTGAACTTCTCTGCTTTTTCTAGACCTGTGCTAGTAATTGCAAACAAGGGAAACCATGGAAACTATGTTTCTTTGGGCCTGGCTTACTTAAGTTAATATAATTTTTTCCAAGTCTTTTCAATTCCTAACAAATGAGGCAATGTCATTCTTTCTGATGGAGGCATAGAATTTCATTGTATATATTTATACCACATTTTCTTGATCCATTCATATACTGAGGGGCATTTGGGTTGGTTCCCTATCTTAGCTATGGTAAATACTGCTGTGATAAACATGATTGTGCTGGTAGCTTTGGTATTACCCTGTTTGTGATTGTTTGGGTAAAATCCCAAAAGTGGGATTGCTGGGCCAAATTGGAGCTCTACATGGAGTCTTTTTTTTTTTGTCGTTTGTGAGGCTTGAACTCTGGGCCTGGGCTCTGTCCCACAACTCTTCAGCTCAAGGCAGGGCTCTACCATTTGAATGACAGCGCCACTTCCAGTTTTCTAGTGGTTTATTGGAGATAGGATTCTCATGGTCTTTCCTGCACGGGCTGGCTTTGAACCACGATCCTCAGATCTCAGCCTCAGTAGGTAGGATTACAGGCGTAAGCCACCAGTGCCCTGCAATATGAAGTCTTTTGAGGAACCTCCATACTGCTTTCCAGAGTGTTTCAACAAGTTTACACTCCCACCAAAATGCAGTAGGGTTCTCCTCTAGCAACATGGCCACCAGCATCTGTTACTAAATTTCCTGATTATAGCCATTCTAATTGGGATGAAGTGGAATCTCAGCGTTATCTTGATTTGTATTTCCTTTTTTTTGAGGGGTAATTTAATTTAATTTTTTTGTGAACATATTCTACAGAGGGGTTACAATTACATGGGCAGGATAATGTGTACATTTCTTATCAAGCATTGCAGCCTCCTCCTTTGTTTACCCTTCACATCCCTTCCCTACCTCCCCCCAACCCCCCCCAATCCCCCCCCCACCAACGTTGTAAAGCTCATTTTCGACTTGTCCTTGTTGCAAATTATCTCTTTGTTTATTTGTATTTCTTTTATGGCTAGAGGAGCTAAGCATTTCATCATGTGTCTATTGGCTATTCTTATTTCCTTTTCAGAGTAGTCTCTCTTTAAGTATTTAGCCCATTTGTTAATTGGGCAGTTGTTTGAGGATTTGTTTTTAGGAGATTTCGTTTTTTGAGTTCTAAGTATATTTTAAACATGAGACCCTTGTCCATTGTTTGGCTAGTGAAGATTTTCTCCCAGTCCGTGGGATTTCTGTTGATCTTGTGAGCGATGTCTTTTGCCTTGCAGAAGCTCTGCAGTTTCATGCAATACCATTTGCCTAACCTTTCCTTGATCTGTTGTGCTTCTGGGTATCTATTAAGAAACTTTTGGCTTGTGCAAAAGAACCCTAGAGTTTCTCCTATTCCTTCCTGTCATGTTTTCTTGGACTCTGCTTTTCTTTAGAGGTCTTTGATCCATTTGGAGTTGATTCTGGTGCAGGGTGTTATATACGGTCCTATCTTTAGTTTTCTACAAGTTTTTGACCAATTTTACCAACACCATTTACTAAAAAAGCTGTTTTTTCTTTCCATTCAATTTCTTTCTTTGGGGGGGGGGAGTCCGATTGTGGGCCTGAACTAAGGGCCTGGGTACTGTCCCTCAGCTCTTCAGCTCAAAGCTAGAGCTCTTCCACTTGAACCACAACACCACTTCTGGGTTTTTAACTGCTTATGTGGTGCTGAGGAATAGAACCTAGGGACTCATGCATGCAAGGCAAGCACTTTACCACTGAGCCACCTTCCCAGCCCCCATTCAATTTCATTAGCACCCTTATCAAAGATTGGGTAGCTATAGGTCTTTGGATTCATTTCTGGGTCTTCAGTCCTAAACAATTCATCCTCGGGTCTGTTCTTGTGTCAGTACCAAGCTGTTTTGATTACTATGGCTTTTTATTAGAGTTTTGAAATTTTGAATTGATATTCCTCCAGTGATGCTCTTTTAACTAAGGATTGTTTTTGTTATTTGGGGTTTTTATTGTTCCATATGAATTTTTGGATTGCTTCCTCTATTTCATTGAAGAATGAAGTTGGGATATTGATAGGTATCGCAATGAATTTGTAGGTAGCCTTGGGCAATATTGCCATTTTCACGATGTTACTCTTCCCAATCCAGGAGCATGGGAGGTTTTTCCACTTGCTTAGTTCTCCTTTAATTTCTTTTTTTAAAAAGTTTTTAAAGTTTTTGTCATAGAGGTCCTTCATCCATTTGGTTAACTCCTAAGTATTTTATTCTTTTGTGGGGCTATTGTAAAAGGGGTTGCTTTCCTAATTTCAGCTGCCCTCTTCTCATTATTGGAATACAAGAAAGCTATTGATTTCTGAGGGTTAATTTTATACCTTTCTTTTTGCCAACGTTTCCGATCAGCTCAAGTAATTAGGAGTTGAATCTATAGGTTTCTGTAAATACAAGATCATATCTTCTGCAAAGAGGAAGAGTTTTACTTCATTTTCCCCTATTTGGATCCCCTTTATGTCAGCGTCTTCTCTTTTTGCCCTAGCTAGGCATTCTAATACTAGTTTGAAGAGGACTGAAGGGATTGGACATCCTTGTCATGTTCCCGGAATTTAGAGGAAATGGTTTTATCTTTTCACCATTAAGTATAATGCTGGCTGTAAGTTTGTCATATACAGCCTTTATTGTATTGAGGAATGTTCCATGGATTCCTAGTTTATACAGAGCCTTCATCATAAGTGTTGGATCTTGTAAAAGTTTTTTCCACATCTATTGAGATAGTCATGTGGTTCTTATTTTTGCTCTTGTTGATGAGATGAATTATATCATTTTGTTTATGTTCAACCAGTTTTGCATCACTGAAATGAATCCTGTTTGATCTCAGTGTATGATTTTTTTGATGAGTTGTTGTAGTTGATTGGCCAAGATTTTATTGAGAAATTTTGCATCGAAATTCATCAAAGAAATGGGTCTATAGTGCTCTTTCTTTGATGAGTTCCTGGTTTTGGGAGGAGGATTATGCTGAATTCATAAAAAGAGTGTGGTAGGTATGTTTTACTTTTAATTTCATTGAAGAGATGGAGGAGTATTGGTGTGAGTCCTGCCTTGAAGGCTTTGTAGAATCCAGATGTAAATCCATCTAGTCCTGGACTTTTCTTTGGTGGGGGGTCTTTTTTCTTGTTTTGCGGTCATGGGACTTAAACTCTGGGCCTGGGTGCTGTCCCAACGCACTTCAGATCAAGGTGAGCACTGTACCGCTTGAGCCACAGCACCACTTCTGTTTTTTTCTAGTGATTTATTGGAGATTCACGGACTTTTCTGCCCAGGCTGGTATTGAACTGTGATCCTTAGATCTCAGCCTCCTGAGTAGCTAGTATTACAGGCGTGAGCTACCGGCACCTGGGAAAAGTTGGAGGTTTTTTTTGCTGCTTCTATTTTGATGCTTGATATGGCTTTGTTAAGTTGGTTTAAATCATCTTGGTTTAGTTTGGGCATGTCAATATTTGCTAGAAATTTGTCCATACCTTTAAGATTCTCAAACTTACTAGCATAAAGTTTTGAGAATTATCTGCTTAGTATATCTTGAATCTTGGTTCTTTCTTTTTTTTTTTGTTTTTTTGGGGGGGTCTGGTCGTGGGGCCTGAACTCTGGGCCTGGGCGCTGTCCCTCAGATCTTCAGCTCAAGGCTAGTTCTCTAACACTTGAGCCACAGTGCCACTTCCGGCTTTTTTCTTTTTGCTTAAGTGATGCTGAGGAATCTAACCCAGGGCCTCAAATATGCAAGGCAGGTGCTCTACCACTGAGCCACCTTCTCAGCCCCTGAATCTTGGCTATTTCTACAGTGATGTTTCCATTCTAATCTCTGAGTTTGTTTATTTGGGTGTGTACAATTTTTTCTGATTAGATTTGGTAGGGGTCTGTCAATTCTATTAATTTTTTCGAAGAATCAACTCTTTGTTTTGTCAGTTCTTTCTATAGTTTTTCTTTAAATGTAATTTATTTAATTTGGATTTAATTTTAATTATTTGTTCCCATCTACTGAATTTGGGTTTAGCTTGTTCTTTTTCAAGGAGATTTCTGTGACTCATTAAATTTTTAGTTTCAGATCTCTCCAATTTGTTAATGGAGGAACTCAGAGCTATAAACTTTCCTCTGTGTACTGCCTTTCTGTGTCCCAGAGAAGCTGGTAATTTGTTCATTTTTGTTGAATGTCATGAACAGTTGTGTTTACTTTCTAATCTCTTCCTTCCACTGATGATTCAAGAGTGTGTTGTTCAGCCTTCATGTGTTACAGTATTTCCTCTGGTGGCTTTTGATGTTGAATTCTAATTTTATTCCCTTGTGGTCTGAGAGATTACAGGGCATAATTTCAATGTTTTTAAATTTGGACAGATTTGCTAAATGGCCTAGAATGATGTCTATTTTGGAGAATGTCCCATGTGCAGCTGAGCAGAAGGTGTAATCTGATGCTGCTAGGTGGCATATTCGTTAAATGTCTGTTAAGTCTAGTTGATCTATGCATATTTTAAGATCCGAGGTTTCTCTCTTGAGTTTATGCCAGATTGTTCTCTCTATTGAAAGGAATGGTGTGTTAAAGTCCCCAACAATTAATGTCTTTGAATCTATGTGAGACTGGAGTGAAAGTAGTGTTTATTAGATAAATTTTGGTGCTTTATTATTCGGTGAGTTGATATTTAGGATCATAATATCCTCCTGAAGAAGAGATCCCTTAATTAGTATGTAGTGACCTTCTTTATCTGTTCTCATTGATTTTAATTTGAAGTCTATTTATCTGATATTAGGATTGCAAATCCTGCTTGTTTATGGGCTCCATTTGCTTGATATATTTTATTTCAGCCTTTCACTTTCAGAATGTTTATTTTTGTGGGCAAGGTGTGTCTCTTGAAGACAGCAGATAGAAGAATCTTGCTTTATGATCCAACTGGACAATATATGTCGCTTAATTGGAGAGTTAAGTCCATTAATATTGAGGTTTAAGACACAGAGGTGTTTGTCTGTCCCGACCATTTTATCCAATTTTTTGGGGGGGAAGCTGTGCCTTGGCTGTTCTTGTGATTACATATTTCTGTGTTTGTGGACCGCTTCATTGACTATATTCTTTTCTAGTTGGTTTTCTATATGTAGAAGCTCTTTGAGGAATTTTTGAAGAGCTGGTTTGGTAGCGGTATATTGCATCAGATTTAACGTGCTGTGGAAGGTTTTTATTTGTCCTTCTGCTGTGAATGAGAGGTTAGCTGGGTAGATTATTCTTGGTTGGTAGTTATTTGACTTTAAGACATGGCATACCTCTTTCCAGGACATTCTTGCTTTTATAGTGTCTTCTGTGAAATCTGAGGTAATTCTGATTGGGTTACCTTTATATGTGATTGATCTCTTCTCCCTGGCAGCTTTAAGAATTATTTCTTTAGTGGCTATTGAGCGGTGTGGATTGTAATGTAGAGGTGGGATGTCCTATTCTGGTCTGTTTGGGTTTCTAAAACTTTTTGCATGTGTATGAGCCTGTCCTTTTGTATATTTGGGAAGTTCTCTGCTAGGATTTTGCTGAATGCATTTCTAATCAATTGGCTTCCCTCTCCAGCCCCTCTTGTATTCCTATTATTCTCAAATTAAGCTTTCTGAACGTTTCCTGTATTTCCTGCATTGATCTGTCATGCTTAATTTTGTTATGAAAAATGGTGTGCTCTTTCTCTATGGAGTCTAAACTGTCTGCAGCTACTTATATTCTTTCTTCGGCTTCTTCCATTGTAGGTTGAAGACTTGTACTTTGGTGTTTAACTCCTTTCCTTCGTGCTGGTCTTTCTTAATGGTGCCCAGCTCTTTATTAAGGTTCTCTTTCAAGTCTTGAATAGATTGCCTTACCTCCTGGAGTTGGTTATCAGACTTTTCTTTCCACTCCATAATTAGATTCTTTTCATTAGATTCTTTCTCCCTCTGCTGGAGTTCCTCTACCTTTTTATTTGTGGAGGCCATGAAGTCATCTATTAACTTCTGGTTGGCCTCTTTGCACTCTCTGATAACCCCATGTAGGGTTTCCAATTTTTCATTCAGCAGGTTTACCAGCCATGTTTTTAATCTATCTTGATCATTATCTTCTATGTCATACTGGGACTGCTATGTAGCTTTTTTATGTGGAGATGGTGGTGGGATTTGTTTATTTGCTATTTTTCTTGTGTTTCTGCAGTTAGTTCTGCCCATTTAGAGACAAGAACCACATTGCTACAAGAGTAGGACAGTCTTAAGACCGGAGCCAACCCGATGTCGTGTAAATGGGTAGATCTTAGGGTTTCAGTGGTAAGGTTAGGTGTTTTCCTGTTTAGCTCTCTTTTTCTTTGTTTGCAGAGGGATATTTTGGCTTTGGGGTCGAGATTGTATATAGTTGCAACTTTTGAGGCAATCTAGGTTTGATTAATAAGAGTCTGCTCTTTAGAGTTAACAAGATGGGCCCCCTGTACTCAAAGTTGTCAAATGGAACCAATTTTGTAGTCAAATATAGAACCAACTGTA